>NW_026127131.1:39765-149456 GCF_022985175.1 Labeo rohita
CACATCTACTTTATTTCAAGAGCACCATAGAGATATTGAAGAGGCAGTGGGCTAATGCTGTTTTTATGTACTCTAGCACACATCAAAAAATGCAGAAAATCTTTTATTGACATAAGATTATTCTAGACTAAAAATAACATATACTTGTTTACTTGTTACTAATGCTTCTTTCATGTCTTACTAAAATTAATGTAATTTTGAGAAAATGCATGCTTAGAATTAACTACATTATACTATTTCTATTTTCATGTTTAAATAGTAGCTGTTTAACAAATGGAAGACCTTGAAAAAAATGTAATATGCACAAAATATGTTGTAGTAAATTAGAACGGTCTAAGCTTAAGTCCACAAAATGTTTTATTGTTTGTAATGTACACGTGATTTAAAACGTTTTGTAGACGTTCAGGTCTGACTGGACCGACTTTGGACCGTTTTTGAACTTGTAGTAAGTTAAGGTGTCTAAACATCATAATAACTGATTGCCTTTACACGATGTTACAGAATGGGTGTGTGATTATTTTATATAGAGGCTTATTTAAAATTATATTAACACATTAAATTAAACATAGTATAGAGATACATAAGAAGTTCATTTTTATCCTTTACTTTGAAAAAGTTGCAGTTTGCCCAGATAACGTCAAAGACGGTTCAACTTTCATTTTGGAACTATTTTTCAACCATGACGGGACGTGTCAGAGGGACGTCTTTTATACGGTCCTTTCTATTCCAAATGTTTGCTGGGAGGGCTACCCAAACAAGACATTCAAAAGAAAAGTTATCCAACAAAGTATTTTCTATTAAACAAATAACTAAACATCTAATAACTACAAATGCTAACACATAATCATGAATATTTCAATAAAATTGCTTTAAAATGCCAAAATATCACATACCTGAAGCACTTGTGTGACGGTTTTTGGACCATTGAAGGAATTGCCGTCGGTCAAATTGACTAAACCTCCAGAACCGAGGTGTGGCCTGCCCGACATCAGCCAAACTTGATGTGTTTTCCAAGTGTAATCCAAATGTTAGCTAGAAGTCAATGTTTACCAATGTCAGCCACAGCTAAACCTTACTTGGTTCTAATGTGCTTGTTGTTATTTGGACCATATACCTCAAAAGGAGCTGTGAAACCGAGCAATAATTTCCCGTAAATTCTAAACTTATGGCAAAATATATACGGTAACAACCTGGCCCATATCTGTTCAGCCATGCCGTATCTAAGCCATATCTCTATAGTATAGGTCTACCAGTATTGTATTTACAATTTATTTACAATTGTTAAATATAAAATGCTTACAATTTAAAATGTTAGATATTTATTCGTCAAGACTGACATTTCATTTATACATGCTAGAGAGATAAGGCTTTAGAATGTTGGTGACGTTCCAGAAACGTCGTGGGCTCGTCCTCTACAGACGATGCTAGTTAGTCCCATGGGGAACGTTGTAGGGACGTAGATATATATTTGTCATCAAATTAATGACAAAACAAAAACCAAATAGTTTGTTAGCGAATAGCAATAATTTATGCCTGTGAATGACAGAAGAAATTTATTGAAAAACGACATATGGGACAAGTGAACATTTAAACCAGCGCACGTCACTTTTTGAGTACTGCGTAAGTGAGCGTGCCCGTCACTTTAACGGTCAACTTCCAGCAGACGGACACGAAGGAAAAGGTAAGCGCTATAAATCTGTTTTTATTAATCGTTTTTGCTGATATAACGTTAGATATCATGTAAGATGAGTAGTGTTTTGTATTTGTGTAGGTTTTCTATATGAATTTCGTAAATAAATGCCATGTTTGGTTCGCTTATGTTGCGGTCTGAGGTAACTGCTAAAATCATGAGATAAAATTGTATTCCTTCTTTTTAGTTTAGTTTGAAATGTAACACAATAAACTACACAGTATTCACTGTCAAATAAATAAAAAAAAAACTTCAACCATAATAGCTTGTTTGACTGCCTGCCACTCTCGCTTTATGTTGCTCATGCTAGCCACATTGTAAGTTTTAATATAAACTCAGGGCTATCAAGTTTTGAAGACAGGCAAGAGTGACATCTCATTTTCTGTTTGGCTATTGTGTAGCCAATAATTTTTGATTGGCTGATAAATGGCAGGCTCGACTAAGAACTCCAGGGAAAGACGCGCTTGAATCCTGCCGGTTCCATATTTAAACCAGCGCGGCCAGAGAAATGTTGGGCGCTGCGGTATATTAAATATATTATAAATAGTTTTTCTGCGTGAGAAATACAATGTGTGGCGGGAGTGCGTGACAATAGACCGAAATGAGTGACTGTCACGCTCAATGCGTGACACTTGAGAGCCCTGTTTTAAACTACTGTTTAAACGTTTAATTAGACAGATGCTAGCGAAATCACCTTCAGTGTATGTGGGAATAATACTTTCCACATTTTCCCTCGAGCAACAGACCCGTATAAATTGTGTCATTTGCTCACTATTGGTGTTAAAGATGTTTTTTATGCTAGTTAACATTACCTTTCATTCACAAATAAGATCTGATACGTTCGTTTTAACAAATCTTTTAATAAATAAGTGGTTAATTTTCTTTTAATGAACAAGTGGTTAATTTTCTTTAGGTCCTGACTGCCAATGAACCAGGCAATGATTCAGTGAGTTGCTTATAAGAAAAGATTCTCATTTGTTACTACCTAGTAGACTAAGTATTTTATTCATTGTTGTAAAACTAACATTTTTGTCAGCAGGTGGAGAGATAGTCTGGGCAGCACTAAGCCGACAACTATTATGATTATGAGTAGGGATGATTATTGAGAACAGGTACGCATTTGGCTCCTGACTTGTTCAGTACTGAAAAACTGATATAAGCTACAGGACCAGCAATGCTGCTATTGGTGTTTTTGTATTGTTGATTCTTTCCTCTTTAGAAATAACTGCATATCATCCAAACCATCTCCAAGTGAATGGCTGCAAGGATCCAGGATCAAGAGATAATCCATCATGAAAACTGTTTCATAGGAATCAGCGAATCCTGGGTGACAAACTAAACCTCATTGTTTCAGTGACACTCAGGCACAACTATAGATTTAAATTGATTTTAGCTTATATGTTTATATTTCAGGCCTGCCTGACCATTCTGTTGCCCTGGATGTGAACACACGCTGGAACTGCATTTCTCATGGTTGAAAGAGTCGCGCATCGATATCCAGACATACAAGAAGCCTTCCTGGACCCACACGACAAAATGCTCAGGAGGAGAGGCAGGTAATCCACAGGGTTGGATTTCACAATTTACTCATAACTAGATAGATATCACTTAAAGGAGAAGTCTACTTCCAGATCAGAAATTAGGGGTGCACCGATACCGGTATGTGGTACTGTACAAGCTTGACGAGTTAATATCGTTTTCTCACAGACATTACTCAGAAGTTTGTAGTTCTGTCAGATATGTCAAAAACAAGCAAGTAAAACAATGCGCAAGTTATCTAAAGATAGGGAGAGAGAGGGGGCCGGGGGAGCGCAATTCTGTTGCGTGATCTTTATTGATGTTCGCTCACTTAGCACGCGCATAATTTGGATTAAAACTAATTCAGAAATATAAAATTTATAGGAGCATTCACTATAAAGCATACACAACTTTACTGGCGAAAATATCACTGTTAGGAGATTTATAACAAGTAGTTCCCTGCATTATTACAACAAAACGCATGATTACAGTAGCTGCTGCAATGGAGCAGCTGCTGCACTAATGCTAATAAATTAAAGATGATGTACCATAGAGCAAAAAATGAACAGTGAGAGTAACAAAAACTAAGGTGTAAGTGTTAAGCAAAAACTAAGTGTAGATATAACTGAAAGATATACAGTCAAATCAAAAATTATTTAGACACTAGTATAATTTTTATTTATTTATTTTTTTCATTAATGTGCAGGACACTATAGTTCATTTATGTAAATCAGCAAAATAAAGTAAAAGTGTGACATATTATACCCCCAAAAAATTTCATACAGTAAAATTGATCACTTGGGATCAAAAATGATAAGTTCCATTTTGCAGAGAAATGTTGTCTGATAATGTGAGAAAAGATGTCTGAATAAATTTTGGTTTGACTGTATCTATTTGATAAATGAAGTTAACCAACTAACATTTTACATATTCTTTTAGTTTCTGTACCCAATATTTTATAAATTTACCGGTAAATTAAAAAACATTGATATCGGTACTCAGAATCGGCAAATACCAAAAATAAAACCATCGGTATCGGTCAAGTACTGAAAAAAAGTGGTATCGGTGCATCCCTAGTACTCACCCCCGTGTCATCCAAGATGTTCATGTCTTTCTCACTTCAGTCATAAAGAAATTGTTTTTTGAGGATTCAGTTCAGAATTTTTCTTCATATAGTAGACTTCTATGGTGCCCCGAGTTTGTTAACGATCCCAAATGTGGTTGTAAACAATCTCGGCAGAGGAAGAAGGGTCTTATCTAGTGAAACGATCAGTTATTTTCATAAAAATAATACAATTTATATACTTTTTAATGTCAAATGCTCGTCTTGTCTTGCTCTGCCTAAACTCTTTTTTCGGTACATGACAGTTAGGGTATGTTGAAAAACTCTCATGTTCTCCCTCAACTTCAAAATCGTCCTATATCTCTGTTTTACCTTTTTTGTTATGGGTATTTGATCTTCTTTGCTTGTTCACTTTGCAAAGACTGGGTCATAATTTCAAAAAACATAATTTCTTATGACACTCTTTACAAATATGTATACAAACACATATACCTCAGGATGACTATTCTCCTTTAAGTATAGTATATGCACTTAAACTTTATTTTTTTTTTTTTTTTTTTGGTTTCTTTATATTGCACTTATATTGTATTGTACCTCCCGAGCTCCTGGTCATTTTTAAACATGTTTAAAAAAAAAAAAGTAGTTGGCCTGAATTTGACCATTGTGAAGACTCCCCTAGGGCTACACGATAAATCGCATGCGATTGTCAGGCGCATTAGTCAATAAAGCTGGTTCTTTGATTAGTAGTAAATCTCCATCACGTGCATTCAGCTGGAGCGGCGATTAATACACAGTCGTAAATGACTGACAAGCTACGCAGAATCACGCTCATAATCAAATGCGATTCATCTGTGATTATGAGCACAATTTTGCATAGCTTGTGAGTGATTTACGACTCCATGTTTAAATTGCTGTTCCAGCTGAATGCAGGTGATGGAAATTTACTACTAATCAAAGAAACTGGCTTTACTGACTATACGCGCATGATAATTACATGTAATTTATCGTGCAGCCCTACTCTCCCCTATGCCTAAATCATACACAAAATCATTTTGCTGTGTTTTCCACAGGATTTTTTTGAGACTATGGAGGATGGCTGGACCTTGGTCTGCCTGGGGGATCTGGGGCCATGGCCTTGTGTAAGAAATAATGTACTGTACAGTTTAAAGTTAAATTTGTCTATCTGGTGCACTTTGACAGTTCAGTATTAAGAGCTCCAACCCATGCACAGTGTGGAAATTTAACAAAAAAGGAAGTCTATGCCAGGGTTCCTCAAATCTTACCCAGGAAGGACAATCCACTGCAGAGTTTAGCTCCAACCCTGATCAAACTCACCTGCCTGTGATTTTCTAATGATCCTTAAGACATTGATTGGCATGCTCAGATGTGTTTGATTAGGGTTAGAGCTAAACTCTGCAGGAAAGTGGATCTCATGGGCCAGATTTGAGGATCCCTGGTCTATGCATTGACTGAACCCTCTTTTTAGATATTGTAGACTCTTAAGAGTTTTGTAAATAGGTTTTAAACTAAATATCCTAGCTAGGACACATAGTAGTAAGATAAAATTCTCTGTGAATAAGGCCCCAGATTCTGCCTTTCCTTTAGAACCTTGAAAACCACTTAAGATTTCAAAAGGAACCTTGACAGTTTGGGGTGACTTACCCAAATTCTCTGTTATTTGTTTTGTGTAGATTCAAAGGAAAGGTCAAAAATGAGGAAGTCTGGGAACCACTGAAGAAGGCAGTCGTGAGGGAGGGAAGTAATCATCAGAACGTAAGTTCTTTGAGAATGTGTGCATTGTTTATTTATTGCAGTATTTTCATTTAAATGTAGTAATGTATACTGTTGGTCAAACTTTGAAATTAATCTTAAAATGTAAATCATTTCTGTGATCAGAGCTGAATTTTCAGCATCATTACTCCAGTTGTAAGTGTTCAAAATCATTGTAATATGCTGATTTGCTGCTCAAGAAATATTTCTGATTATTATCGGTGTTGTTGAAAACAGTTGTGCTGCCTAAATTTTTTTGTGTACACTACAGTTCAAAAGGTTGGAGTCACTAAGATTTTCTTTTCTTTGGGAAGACTTTAATAGCAAGGATGCATTTTATTGATCAAAAGTGATAGTAAACACATTTATAATGTTACAAAAGATTTTTTAAAAAATAAGCTTTTTTGTTTTTTGTTTTTGTATTCATAAAATAATTCTGAAAAACCACAATTTACACAGAAATAAAAAAAAAGTAGCACAACTGTGTTCAACATTGCTAATCAGAAATCTTTCTTGAGCATCAATTCATCATGAGTGATCATGTGACACTGAAGACTGGAGTTAAGGCTACTGAAAAATTCAGCTTTGCCTCACAGGAATGAAATACATTTTAAAGTGTATTTGAAAAACAATAGAAAACATTTTAAGTTAAAAATAATATTTCACAATATTACAGTTTTGTACTGTAAGTTTGATTAAATAGACTTGAATAGACTTCTATCGAAAAACATTGAAACACAAAGACTGCAGATTTTTGACTGATTGTGTACATACATTAGCAACATTAACAGGGTGATCCTCCCTTTCAGGTGCCAGAGAACGATATTGGCAGTACAGGCTCAGGCTGGCGAAGAGGAGGAAGAACATATTTGACATCGGAGGACTCGGGTACTATGGTCCTTTGGTAATGACAGTATTGTTTAGGTTTTGCTTTTGATAGTGAAGCAGTATTGAAACACATCACCATCAGATATTTGTTTCATACACAGTGTAACGGCGAGTGAGTGACGAGAGACGAGCGGATCCACATGCAAGCTTTTATTGGAACTAGACAGATACATGGTCGAACTGGCAGGGTCAAACAACATAGCAGACAGGGATATCGTAGGCGAGGCACAATCGGAGTCCGTGAAACAGGCGTAAGTCCAATCAGGAGTGAACAATGTCCGTGAAGGGTAATCCGAGAGAATGGTCAGGCAGGCGAGAGATCCGATAAACACTAGGAAACACTAGGAAACACTGGGAAACACTGGGAAACTACAACTATCCGTAACATGAACTGGGACGGTCTGGGGCTTTTATAGAAAGCCTGATTGGTCACGGGGGTTGACGCAATCAGTGCGGTGGAGGATGGGAGATGCAGTCCGAGATACAGAGTGACAGTCAGAGAGCACAAAAAGGTGAGAGTGACATCTGGTGGTGGGTAGTCCGCAGAACACCGACCAGATTCGTGACATAGCCCCTCCCCAAGGAGCGGCTTCCAGACGCTCCAACAGAAACAACAGAAAAAACAGTCCAGGGGAGCGGTGGGGGGGCCAGGGGACTGGGGCAGAACCGGCTGGGCAAGGGCCCTCCAGAGCGGAGCCAGAGGCGGAGCAGGAGACTCGAGAACCCTCCAGGGCAGAGCCGGAGGCGGAGCAGGAGGCGGGGCGGCTCTCCGGGGCGGAGCAGGAGGCTTAGGAGCCCTCCAGGGCGGAGCAGGAGGCGGGACAGCCCTCCGGGGCGGAGCAGGAGGCTTAGGAGCCCTCCGGGGCGGAACAGGAGGCGGAGCAGCCCTCCGGGGCGGAGCGGCCCTCCGGGGCGGAACAGGAGGCGGAGCCGGAAGTGAAGCAGGAGGCTCGAGAGCCCTCCAGGGCGGAGCAGGAGGTGGAGCGGCCCTCCGGGGCGGAGCAGGAATCCACGTCACAGTCTGGGACCTGGGGAGAGCAGGGACAGAGGAGGCAGACAGAATAGGGGGAGAAGATGCAGCAGCCCTCCAGGGCGGAACAGAAGGCAGAGCAAGAGGCGCAGCAGCCCTCCGGGGCGTAACAGGAGGCGCAGCAGCCTTCCGGGGCGGAACAGGAGGCGCAGCAGCCCTCCGGGGCGGAACAGGAGGCTGCGTCATAGACTGGGACCTGGGGAGAACAGTGACAGAGAATGCAGACAGGGAAAAGGGAGAAGCAGAGAGTTTAGCGGTTAACGCCCCCTCCATAAGAGGTTCTATGGCAGGCGCCGACACCTCTGGAGGCATTGGCGCAGCTTCTCCGATGGGGAAGGCCTCTGGAGCAGACTTGAGACCAGACGGGACCTCTGAAGCAGGCTTGTGATCAGAGGGGAGCTCTGGAGCAGGCTGGAGACCAGACGAGAGCTCTGCAGCAGGCTTGAGATCAGAGGGGAGCTCTGGAGCAGGCTGGAGACCAGACGAGAGCTCTGCAGCAGGCTTGAGATCAGACGGGAGCTCTGGAGCAGGTTTGAGATCAGACGGGAGCTCTGGAGCAGACTGGTGAACAGACGTGGCCTCAGGGGTTGATTTGTGAACAGACGTGACCTCAGGAGCTGACTTGTGAACAGACGTGACCTCAGGAGCTGACTTGTGAACAGACGTGACCTCAGGGGCACAGTGTGCAGCCCACACACACCAGATGGCAACCGCAATTAAAGGAAGAGCAGCAGCGGGAGGTTGTGGTGGGTCCAGTACACTGGCTATCATGATAGGCCATGATCGTGGGAAATCAGACGAGGCATGGCACGGCTCTGGAAGGTCAGACGAGACGTGACTTGGCTCTGGACGAATAGACGAGACATGACGAGGCACTGGGAGGTCTGATGAAACATAGAGAGGCTCTGGGCCGTCAGGCGGGACGTCAGGGTCAGACGAGGCGTGACGGGGCTCTGGAGGGTCAGACGAGGCGTGACGGGGCTCTGGAGGGTCAGACGAGGCGTGACTTGACTCTGGGCGGTCAGACGAGGCGTGATGGGGCTCTGAGCCGTCGGGCAGGATGTGACTTGGTTCGTGGTGACCAACTGTGACTTAACCTGCTTCGTGAAGATCAGTAGTAACTTGACTCGGTTTGTGACGCCCAGCTGTAACTGGGCTTGGTTCATGGAAATCCGCTGTAACATGACTTGACTCAGGAACGACATGACTTGACTCAGGGACAACAGCTTTGGCGTCGCTGGACTTGGCAGCTTGACTGGACTTGGCAGCTTGACTGGACTTGGCAGCTGCAACTTTATATGGCTCCGATATGGCAGCTGTGACGTGACAAAGCTCTGTTTTCGCCGCCATCTTGTGAACGGGCTCCGCCGTCGCCGCCATCTTGTGAGTGCACGCCGGCGCCGCCGCCATCTCGCAAACGGGCACCGCAGTCGCCGCCATTTTGTGCACGGGCTCTGTTGTCGCCGCCTGAGTATGATCGCGCTCCGGCGCGGCCGCCATTTTGTGAACGGGCACCGCTGTCGTCGCCATAGCTCGAGCACGCTACGCCACGGCCGCCATTTCACGAGTGATCCAGGTGGAAAACTTGTTTGTGGCGTCGTCATCCGGTGTTACCACCAATCTGCGCGCGGGATGCGCGGCTGCCATGTCCGCATTGTCGCGTTCCTCCTTCGCGACCTCCACAGTACACGGCGAGCCCACACACAATAATGCAAAGTTCATAAACGCCTCCAGTGACGAGCGCGGGCCCTCGCGTCTCAGTCGCGCACGGAGGGGCTGGTTCACGCCGTGACAGAAAATCTCGGCTTTTATACAGTCCGGGAGAGTGGAATAATTGGCAATTGAAATAAACTCATGGATGTATCGATGAAGTGTGTGCGGTCCTTGTTTTATGCGGCATAGAATCCTGTCAGTGTCTGTATCTGAATGTCCGGGGGTGAAGCTGCTGGATCCTGTTGTGACGGATAGTTCTGTAACGGCGAGTGAGTGACGAGAGACGAGCGGATCCACATGCGAGCTTTTATTGGAACTAGACAGATACATGGTCGAACTGGCAGGGTCAAACAACATAGCAGACAGGGATATCGTAGGCGAGGCACAATCGGAGTCCGTGAAACAGGCGTAAGTCCAGTCGGGAGCGAACAATGTCTGTGAAGGGTAATCCGAGAGAATGGTCAGGCAGGCGAGAGATCCGATAAACACAAGGAAACACTAGGAAACACTGGGAAACACTGGGAAACTACAACTATCCGTAACATGAACTGGGACGGTCTGGGGCTTTTATAGAAAGCCTGATTGGTCACGGGGGTTGACGCAATCAGTGCGGTGGAGGATGGGAGATGCAGTCCGAGATACAGAGTGACAGTCAGAGAGCACGAAAAGGTGAGAGTGACATCTGGTGGTGGGTAGTCTGCAGAACACCGACCAGATTCGTGACACACAGGACACTCAGGAAACAAATTAACTTAAAGTAATAAAGAAGTCACTACTGAATTGTTTCCTTTCTCATCAGTGTCTTTTTTGTACCAGATTATAGGGAGTTGTCAGTGAGTATTGAAAATTATTGATCATTTTTACAGATAAAATCGTTAACTATACCCATTAGTAATGAGAAACTTTTCAGTAAAATTAAAACAATTCAGTAAAATTTACATGATTTATGAATTGATTTGTTCAATTATCTGTGCTCATGACTTGGTAACACTTTGCATGCTTAAAGAATAGGTGTAATGTTCAAAATGTATTAGCTTAGTGTTTGTAGAAATAACACTGAATAAATGCTGATTAATAAATGAATGCACTGTTTTTGCTCATTTAATGTTTAGAATGTAATGTTTTTGTAATGGTTTGCATGTATGTATTGAATATATTCACTAAAATCTCCTTTAGCGATTAAAAACCATTAGAATTAAGCGTTTTATTTTTTTTATAGCAGAAAATGTTTATGAGTTTGTCATTTATATACCGATTTAAAGATGGTACGAGCACATCCTCTGGACCAGACTAAAGGTGAGAAGTAAAAATGTTAAATATAAGGAACGTGGTAGTTTGGTTGTTAGGATGTACTAGTTTGGTCGTTAGGACGTCTTGTCACGTCCCACCAACGTAACACTGTAACGTCGCCACGACGAATATGGGAATCACAAAGTTACGTTGCTGGTACGTTATTTGGGACGTCGCTGCGACCAATCTGGTCCTTTAGAGTCACGTCCTCACAACGTGCTAGTTTGGTCCTTGAGACGTAATCACCACGTTCCAGCGACGTACGAAATAACGTCGCCACGACGAATATGGGAATCACAAAGTTACGTCGCTGGAACGTTATTTGGTACGTCGCTGCGACGAATATGGTCCGGTCCAGTAACGTTGTCACGACGTAATTGTGTTAGCTGGGTCTTCGTCAACTTCATCACCGGTTTTAGTAAAATAATCTGATAACTTTGGTATTTTACTGAGTAACTGTTGTTTCCTCTGCTGTTTTTCTTTTACATTTTTTCGTTTTTGAGCCCCACTCTCGCATTTTTTAAAGTAACGTTAGATAACATTTTGACCTATCGAAGACTTCTTATCATTAACGTTACCATTTCCAGATTAGACTAGAACGAAGTGAAAAGTGATTGGTTGATGCGGACATCCTAATAATGTGCAGCGATCACCTGATAGGCCCGTTTGCGGGTGGTTCAAAAGTTAAATATAAAATTAACGCATTTGATTGGTAAACCAAATTCAAACGTGATGTTTGAATTATTAATGATAATGCATGTAATTTAGGCAAAGCTCCACTAAATAACAGCACTAATAAATCAGGGGGCGTGGTGGGGCGTTCGTGATCGGCACCACCCATGGCCTGTCAATCTGCTCTACAGCCAATCATGGGCCCCCTTCTCGCTCGGCCCCGGGGCTTCAGCCCCGCCTAGCCCTATTGTTAATGCGGCCTTGGGGCCAATAGAGAGACGTTATTGCTAATTTCTCAGGCCATGATCAGGTCCATAATTGATTATGGGTTCTTTGTATATGGGTCTGCTTCTAAAACTGTTTTGGTGTGGTGCAAACAAGGGCCTTGAGGCTTTGCTGTGGGGCCTTCAGAACTTCCCCAGTTCCTGTGTTGCTTATTGAGATGGGACAAAATGCCCTAATGGTTAAGGCATATTAAATTAGGTTTACAGTATTGGGTAAAACTCAGTGGATGTAGTTATATGTATTCAGCAAGGTGTCTGCTACAAGAGTAAGTTGGAAGTAGGAAATATGATTAATTTTTTTTCTTAATGTAAATCAATGGGCTAAGAAGTTAGGATTGGACCAGGAAAGTATTGCAGGTTACCTATACCATATTGATTATATAGCGAAGGAGAGTTTAGGAAGAGAAATAGATATCCATGTATCCATTGTTGGGGAGTAACTAGTTACGTGTAATGGAATTACGTAATTTAATTACAAAATAAATGTAATTGTAATTAGTTACAGTTACTGAAAAAAAAATGTGTAATTAAATTACAGTTACTTTTGAAAATGTTAATTTTTCCACACACACACCCACATAAAGATTTAATTGACTTCTGTCATAAATTGCATTGTTTCAGGAGTTAAGCACACAGAATAGAATGCTTATTCGATAATTTTTTTATTTCCTATTTGGGTTTATGCATATACTTTATTTTTTAAGATTGTTTTTTCCAAGGCATTGTTAGTTGGCAGTGTTTCATGTACATGCAAACATTTGATTTTAAAACCAGTATCATAGCTATTAAACAATTTCTTGTTATGATTTCAAATCCGTATTTAACCTCAGAATGATCTCAAAGTAAATAAGAGGTGTTAAGTCTGAATTTTTTATAGTACAGTTAGTAAAAGTATTACAATATCAGGACGAAAGATCAGGTTGTTGATGTTTGGCTGTCATTCGCGCTCTGTCTGCAAAGCATTCATGAACATGCTGATGACGTATCCTGTCTGTGTGAACAGGGTGCGCAGAGGTATGCGAATACAGGTAGGAAATCCATTCAAAACGCTCGAACAGAGAGTTTTGATTGGACACACATTTCTGGGTTCTATGACTTCCACAGAATATATTTGGGTTTATGCATATACTTTATTTTTTAAGATTGTTTTTTCCAAGGCATTGTTAGTTGGTAGTGTTTCATGTACATGCAAACATTTGATTTTAAAACCAGTATCATAGCTATTAAACAATTTCTTATGATTTCATATCCGTATTTAACCTCAGAATGATCTCAAAGTAAATAAGAGCTGTTAAGTCTGAATTTGTGGTGGCTATTCTTTAAACTAAATTATTACAGGGCTCTGTGGAATGCTTGATTCTGATTGGTCAGTCGTGACATTCCAAGGTGTGTTGTTCCCCGATAACAACTGGTAAACACTGTCACACGCACCGGATCACGTGAGGTCACGAGGTCCCGGAAGTAATCTCCGTGGGTATATAAACAGGAAGAAAAGGTTGGTTGGCACCAGACATTGAGTTCATGCAGGACTCTTTTGAAGGTCGTCTTATCGCTCGTCTTCTCAACTCACGTGAGTACCGCTCTTCTGAGCATTTGTGTATTTGTCTGTGTGCGTGTGAGAACGCGGATTTCCTGGTGGGAATCTCTACTCCTCTATCGGAGCGTTCTCAGATCAACTGCGTGGTTAACCTGCTCGTTCGTGCATATCCGCGTTCGAGCTCTCCGTCACGCTACACAGGGACCTTTCCTCGATCTTTCATTTCTTGTCTTGCCTCCGTGACAGAATGTCTGGTCCCGAGATGGTCCCGGCGGATTTGGAACAGTTGGTGGGAGTGATCCGGCAGCAGGCTATGGAAATTATGAATCTGCGGCAGGAGCTGGTGCATTTCCAGACGGAGATCACCGCGCTGCGCACCGAGACCGCAGATCTTCGGGCGGAGTGCGAGAACCTCCGTTCGGATCTCACCGCCCTGCAGGCGGATCATGATGACCTGGCCGCTGCTCAGGCTCCTCCCGCCGAACCAATCCGCCAACCTCCCCCTGCCAGTCATCCCAAGATCTCACTCCCGGACAAATGGGATGGGTCCGGGACCAAATGTGACGTTTTTCTCACTAATCTCAGTCTGGTTTTTGAGTTTCAGCCATCACGTTACCCCACCGACCGCAGCAGGATCGCTCTTCTCACTTCCCTCCTCACGGGGCAGGCAGCCGAGTGGGCTACGGCGGTTCTGAAGGCCGATGGGGACATTGCGCATTCATATCCAGCTTTTACCACCGAACTCAGAACCATCTTCCAGCAGAGAAGCGAGGTGGAGGTCGACTCACGTCTCTACCACCTCAAGCAAGGGAGTCGCAGCGTCAGCAGATACACCACGGAATTTCACACTCTCGCAGTGCAAACCACCTGGTCCAACGCCGCTCTCCGCACAGCCTATTACGAAGGACTTTCCACCCGTCTCAAAGATGAATTGGCTGTGCGGGAGCTCCCTGACACCCTTGAGGGCATGATCCAGCTGGCCCTCCGGGTGGATCAGCGGATGAGTCACTCCACTAAATCTGTAAATCACCGCCTCCACCAGAGCGCATACAACCTGGTACGCATCAGGGAGGGTGATGAGTGGAAGACGGCATTCATAACCCCCACCGGTCACTACGAGACCCTCGTTATGCCCTTCGGCCTCTGCAATAGTCCAGCTGCTTTTCAACATTTCATTAACGATGTTCTCCGGGACATGCTGGGTAGATGGTGTTACGCCTACCTTGACGATATCCTAATCTACTCGAAGACCCAAGAGGAGCATACCCAGCATGTCCGAGCAGTGCTACAGAGGTTGCTGGCCCACCAGTTGTACTGTAAGTTGGAGAAATGTGCTTTCCACCAGCACACCACCACATTCCTTGGTTTTGTCATCTCCTCCCAGGGTGTGGCCATGGATCCCCAGAAGCTGGAGGCTGTGCGGGCGTGGCCCCTACCCACGTCGCTTAAACAGTTACAGTGATTTCTGGGTTCGCCAATTTCTACAGGCGATTTATCCGGGGCTTCAGTTCCACTGCAGCGCCTCTCACTGCTCTCACCAAACCATCTCGCGGAGACTTTCACCTCATACCGGAAGCCACCCAAGCATTCAAGACACTCTGCCATCAGTTTACCACTGCACCTGTCCTCATCCATCCTGATCCGATCAAACATTTCGTTGTTGAGGTGGACGCTTCCGATGTGGGCGTAGGAGCTGTTCTCTCACAACGAGGTCCAGACGAGAAGCTACATCCCTGTAGCTTCTTCTCCAGAAAATTTAATCCCACACAGCAGCGTTACGGGGTAGGGGACCGTGAGCTGTTGGCCATCAAGTGGGCTCTGGAAGAATGGCGTCACTGGCTCCAGGGCGGCGGTGACCCATTCACCGTCTGGACCGATCACCAGAACCTCACAGTCATTCGTCAGACCAAGCAGTTGAACCCGAGACAGGCGCGGTGGGCCCTCTTCTTTGAACATTTCAACTTCCACCTGTCATACCGCCCCGGATCCAAGAACTCTAAAGCTGATGCACTCTCCCGCCAACACCAACATGACACCATCACCTCCGAACCCGCGCCTGTCTTACCCCCCCAGATCATCTTGGGTCCCCTCCAGTGGGGGTTAGAAGAGAGAGTGCGCCAGGCGCACGGCCAAGAGCTTCCACCACCGGACACGCCCGCTGGACGCCTCTTCGTCCCCAACACCCTTCGACAGGAGGTGCTCCAGTGGGGACACGACTCCACGTTGGCCGGGCACCAGGGAGTCCAGAGAACCGTCAACTTCATCGGCCGGGCCTTCTGGTGGAGGACGCTGAGGAAGGACGTACAGGAGTACGTCCAGGCCTGCAACACCTGTGCCCGTTCTAAGAACCCCAACGCGTCCTCCACCGGGGAGTTACAGCCCCTCCCCGTCCCCAGACGCCCCTGGACTCACATCTCCCTCGACTTCGTCTCTGGACTCCCCGACTCCCAAGGAAAGAACACCATCCTTACCATCGTGGATCGTTTCTCCAAGGCTGTGCACCTGGTGGCTCTCGCCGGACTCCCCACTGCCAAAACCACCACAGAGTTAGTTCTCGAGCACGTAGTCCGCCTGCATGGGTTCCCCAAGGACATCGTCTCGGACAGAGGGCCCCAGTTCACGGCCAAGTTCTGGCAGGCCTTCTGCCGTCTGGTCGGTACCACCTCCAGTCTATCGTCCGGTTTCCACCCTCAGACTAATGGCCAGACGGAGCGGGCCAACCAACAACTGGAGCGCTTCCTCCGATGTTTTGCCAGTGAACACCAGCGCTCCTGGGCTAGCTACCTCGTCTGGGCCGAGTTATCCAATAACCTCCACACCTCCACCTCCACCGGCCTGAGCCCATTTGAGGTATGCTACGGGTTTCAACCTCCCATATTCGATCATCAGGAGCCGGAGGTTGAAGTCCCGTCGGCCCAACAGTTGGTCCGCCGGTGTCGGCGGCTTTGGAACCACGCTCGGGCTGCCATTCTTAAAACCAACCGACGCTACATCATGCAGCACCGCCGCCGACACCCTCCGGGACGATTGTTCCACGTAGGTGACAGGGTTTACCTCTCCACCCGGAACATTAACCTTCGCACTGACTCCAAGAAACTCACCCCTCGATACATTGGTCCCTTCAAGATCACCCATCGTCTGAACTCTGTCACCTTCCGGCTCCAGCTGCCTGCTTCCCTCCGGATCCATCCCGTATTCCACCAATCACAACTAAAACCTGTTTTTTTTCTCCACTATCTCCCCAGGTCCCTGCTCCCCCTCCACCCCGGATCATTGACGGTGGTCCTGCTTACACCGTCCGGAGAATCCTCGACTCGCGACCCCGGGGCCGTGGCACCCAGTATCTGGTGGACTGGGAGGGCTACGGTCCGGAGGAGCGGTCTTGGGGTCCCCGGGCGGTTCATCTTGGATCCAGCCCTCATCCAGGACTACCGTCTTTGGGTATCCTCCGTCCCGGGACCGTCTGGTGCCGGTCCTGGAGGGGGGGGTACTGTCACACGCACCGGATCACGTGAGGTCACGAGGTCCCGGAAGTAATCTCCGTGGGTATATAAACAGGAAGAAAAGGTTGGTTGGCACCAGACATTGAGTTCATGCGGGACTCTTTTGAAGGTCGTCTTATCGCTCGTCTTCTCAACTCACGTGAGTACCGCTCTTCGGAGCTTTTGTGTATTTGTCTGTGTGCGTGTGAGAACGCGGATTTCCTGGTGGGAATCTCTACTCCTTTATCGGAGCGTTCTCAGATCAACTGTGTGGTTAACCTGCTCGTTCGTGCATATCCGCGTTCGAGCTCTCCGTCACGCTACACAGGGACCTTTCCTCGATCTTTCATTTTTTGTCTTGCCTCCGTGACAAACACAGACTCATCAGGGCAACTTAAGTCAGCACTATACACTTGATAGTTTTTCGTGGTGGAAGCTTTGCATTTGGTTGGCTAATAAAATATTAAAGGTGCAATAGGAGATCTTGGAAAATGCTAACTTTAGCCTGATAGCACTGAAAGCGAAAGTCCCACCCTCCCTGCAAATCGCAGTCCATTCAAATCGAAATCCATTCAAAACACTCGAACAGAGAGTTTTGATTGGACGAACGTTTCTTGGTCCTATGACTTCCACAGAATATATAAATACAAAGAAATACATTTAGACCACTTAACTCAATAATTGCTATCAACATGTGAAGAGACTTTCAACCAGCATAACAAAAATATTTCTGAAGACAATCATCTATTGCACCCTTAAAACTCAATTCAATATTATGTGTACAGTTTCTTAATTCTGTCAACTTGCCACTTACTAGCAACTGATTCTTCATGGAATCGTTGCATTCAAATATTTCAACTCAGATCAGTGTTTTGTGTCTAATTATTTCCTTTTGTGGCAAGCAGCTGTGTAATAAGTGGGATAATGTACATCCAGCCAGTTGTTATCGCAAAATAAAGATGTATATTATCCCTTACTTATTATAATCTTAACTCAAGTGATAAAGGATTTTGAAAGTCTGAAAGTAATCAGTGTTGAGTGCTACTGTAAGGTTAACTCTGCCTGGTTTAAATGTTTCAAAATGATTAACAGTTGAAAATATCAGAAATGTAGATAAGTAATCAAAAAGTAATCAAATGTAATAAGTTACATTACTTTAATAAGGTAATTGAAAAGTTACAGTACTTATTACATTTTAAATAGAGTAACTTGTAATCTGTAACATATTACATTTCCAAAGTAACCTTCCCAACACTGCATGTATCCTTGGGAAGGGTGGAACTGTGAGAAAAAGGGTTAAAGAGGGATTAATTAAAGAATGGCCGAAAGGATGGGAAAAGAAAATCAAGGGTAGACACTATTTTTCCATACAACTGAGAGTTAGGAAAAGATGTTTTTGTACTTGTCCATCCTGAAGGGATTCAGTTAAAATGTGTAGACTGAGGTAGGGGCATTGTGACTTAAATTAGTTTTTATATATAGTAGGAAAGCATAATTGTGGCTTATGTGAATGTGGGAATATGGAAACAGCAGGGCATGTTTATTTGGAATGTAGGAAGTATAATGTAGAAAGAAAAGCACTTTTTAATAAATTAGCAGAACTTGGAGTTGAAGTGTTTTCTGTTGCTTCTTTGTTTGGACACAGTGGCACATCCTGATTTTGCTGAGTTAGATGTGTTCCTGGGTCAACATATTTTGTTGACCCTGCACAACATTTTAATCCAAAAATTTAATCTTGACCACATCCCTAAACCTAAACCTAACCTTACCCATGAGTAAGCACCAAATGCTGATTGTAAGCCTAAACTTCACAAAAACTATAAACTGTTTTTTCAAATCTGACTGGTTAATCACAATGTTGTCCCAGGGTCAACAAAGATGTTGATTCAGGAACATGTCGTACTTGGTAAAATCATAAACTAAAAAGACTTAAAAGCATAAACTTACTAAAAAGCATAAACTGATCTCTGAGGCAGTTCTTCAGTTCTTGCATTATACAGGACTGTATATAGGAATATAGTTCAAACTTTGACCTGTGGAGGGATGCCTAGTTGCGTCTACACTGCCGGAAACATATAAGAAGAAGAAAAAGAAAAATTATTCCATCTGTAGCCATTCCAGTGGTACCTCCTTGGATGTGTTTGATGCCTTTGATTGACTTACAAATATGAAAATAAATAAGTGATAAGGAGAAGACCATTCCAGTAAACATAGTAGTTAAACAGTATATAAGTCAAATGTATTATTCAAAGTTAAAGATATTTACGGATGGGTCGAAGGATCCTGAATCTGGAAGAACAGCAGCAGCAGTATATGTTCCTGAATTTAAAACAAAAATAGCCAAAAGAATTTCAGATCATAAATCTGTATTTATAACAGAATTATTAGCAATTATTTTAGCATTGCAATGGGTTGAAGAAATACAGCCCTCTAATATTGTAATTTGTACAGATTCAACGTCTGCTCTAACAAGTCTGCTGAGTGGAAAATCTGCAGCATGGCAAGATTTGTTATATGAAGTATTGCAATACCTGTTCAGAATACAGCAACTAGGGATAATGGTAAATTTCCTATGAGTTCCGGCTCATGCTGGGGTGGAGGGAAATTATGAAGTGGATTGTCTGGCTAAGATGGCTTTGAAGCATTCAGTTACTGAAATTAATACAGCTATAAGCAAATATGAAATCAAGAGAATAATATCAATTGAAGTTAGAAAGATATGGCAAAAGTTGTGGGATAGTGGAACAAAAGGAAGGCATCTTCATCAGATTCAGGAGTGTGTAGGAGATGAGAGAATGAGATGTGGTAGCAGGAAGAAAGATGTTATTAAAACAAAAATGAGAATTGGACATTCAGCGTTGAATTACAATTTACACAAAATAGGGAAACATGAAACTGGCAGCTGTGATAAATGTGGGAATCCAAAAACAGTAAAGCATATTTTAATAGAATGTGAAGCTTATGAAAGAGAAAGATATCAACTTAAAGAAGTCCACTTCCAAAACAAAGATTCACATATAATGTACTCACCCCCTTGTCATCCAAGATGTGCATGTCTTTCTTTCTTCAGTCGTAAAGAACTTATGTTTTTTGAGGAAAACATTTCTGCATTTTTCTCCATATAATGGACTGGTTGTCACGGCGTGGTTTGCATGGAAATGAGGAGGAGGAGCGCGGAGATCCAAAACACAGAGTTTATTTATATAATCCACAGGGAAACAGGAACGGACAGGAAACAGCAGGGAACCAACGCAAACACAGTGTGCAACTAGCACAGTGACAATACAAACTGAGTAGAATGATAACAGAATGACAAAGTAAGAACTGACGATCAGAAGAGGAACACAACCAAACTTATATACACAGACGAACTAATCAGGGGCAGACAGGTAAACAATCAAACAGAGACGTCATAATTATGAACGGAACAGGAAGGACCAAATATGGGCATACGGGGAAAAACACACAAAAAGGTCTGACATTACCAAGCAATCAACACCCCCCCCCCGATAAGGTGCAACTCGCGCCGTAACAAATACACCGGGGTAGGAGGGTGGGCACCCTGGAGACTTGTGCAGGGCAGACACAGGAGGGAGAGGGGTTATGCCTCCAGGGCGGATCCGGGAGCTCAAGGAACCATGGCGGGCCACGGCGGAGCATAACGTACGGGGTGCCATGGCGGGTCAGGGAGTTCGGGGTGCCATGGCCAAGAGCATAGCCGGCTCTGGAGGGCGCTCAGGAGGAAGCACGGGCTCTGGAGGGTGCGCTGGAGAGAGCTCGGGCTCTGGAGGGCGCGCTGGAGGCATGGACGGGATCAGTGGAGGCTTGGGAGAGCTGGACGGGACCAGCGGAGAAGGAGGAGAGCTGGACGGAACCAGCGGAGACACAGGAAACAATAATTCATATAGATCCACATAATCCATACAGTCCTTAACCCTTTCACACGCGAGTTTAAAATATTCTAACTGAGCCCCCAGAGTGAGTTTTTTTTAGGCAACCGTTATTTAGAACGTATAGCCTTATTGTTTCCATGGCGACGCGTCGTGTTTGTCACGTGACACAACCCAGCCACAATAGCGCTGTATGACACATTTATCAATTTTAAATCGTTTTTCCATTTTTATTATTAATATTCACAAACGTGCTCACTGTATTATGAAATATCTGATATTCCGATTCTGAAATATGTGCAAGTGAATGTATTTGGAGGTTTAAACACTTTTATAATGAGCGTGTTAGTTGATCTATGCCGAGTGATGGGAGCCGCCATGTTAGTTCGCGCTGAATCCCAGCTGTGGGATTTACAAAACGCAAATTCATCCTCTCCTCCCGAAAAACATTAAAGTAAGTCTCTGGTGAGCTTGGAAAAGAGCAGAGTAAAATTTATAGTTACCTACACAATGTGTATATGATATCAATAAAACATGTGCTCAGATAACATTTGTACGCATCATTATTGGCGCTGCCATAGACATCCGCGTGCATTTTGCAAACTATAAATGCATCGTTTTACTAGGACGTATGTGTATGTAAATGTCTGGAACCTAAAATAAGCATTATATGGTTGAAAACACTGAACAGTTGCGATAATATGACAAGTGCTCAGCGCGTCCGATCTGGCTCAGCGCCAGCCAAAGCGCCAAAGCAGATTTGAATTCAGCAGTTGATCACGTGACGCGCTGAACATTCGAATCACACCGGTGTGATTGTACGCTCCAGGGACCAGCCAAGAATGATCATACTCGTGTGATCGTACGCGTTAAAGGGTTAATATTTATATGGCTTGCCATATTGTCAATAGCCGATCCAGAGCGCAGGGGTGTGGCTGGAGTCCGAGAGCTGGCTGCGGGCGCGGACGGAGTCCAAGAGCTGACCGCGGGCGGCGTCCGAGAGCTGGCCGCGGGTGCGGCTGGAGTACGAGAGCTGGCCGCAGGTTCTGGGCTGAGGATGAGGGAGGAGCTTTGGAGAACTGGGGTGAGCGAGGGAGGACCGGAGGGAGCGAGCTCGTTGGAGCAGCACGTGGAGGACGTTGGCTGGTGGTGAGCTGGAGCGGCTGCGTGTTTACAGATGGGGGGCAGATTAGAATCTGCCACATCAACAAAGAAATTGGAATGACAAAGAGCAAGGACATAGTTAATAAATTCCGCAACTGGTTTGCGGCAATCGTCAGGGGTAATCGAACAGAACAATTTGTCATCGTTTAGCCCCATCTGAAAACATGCGTTGATCATGGCGTCGCTCCAACTCACCAGATGAACAACGCTCAAGAATTCCTCCACGTACTGTTCCAACGGCCTCTCCGCCTGCTGGATATTCATCAGAAAATCCTCAGCCCAGAACATATTGTAGTTGGTCGGTTCTTCTGTCACGGCGTGGTTTGCGGGGAAATGAGGAGGAGGAGCGCGGAGATGCAAAACACAGAGTTTATTTATATAATCCACAGGGAAACAGGAACGGACAGGAAACAGCAGGGAACCAACACAAACACAATGTGCAGCTAGTCCAATGACAAAACAAACTGAGTAGAATGATAACAGAATGACAAAGTAAGAACCGACAATCAGAAGAGGAACACAACCAAACTTATATACACAGACGAACCAATCAGGGGGAGACAGGTGGACAATCAAACAGAGACGTCATAATTACGAATGGAACAGGAAGGACCAAATAAGGGCATACGGGGAAAAACACACAAAAACAGTCCAAAAGGTCTGACACTGGTATGGTGTCCTGATTTTTAACTTCCAAAATGCAGTTTAAATGCGGCTTCAAACGATCCCAAAAGCGGTTGTAAACAATCCCAGCTGAGGAAGAAGGGTCTTATCTAGTGAAACAATCGGTTATTTTCATAAAAAAAAAAAAAAAAAGTACAATTTAAATACTTCTTAATCTCAAACGCACGTCTTGCCTTTCTCTCCCTGAACTCTGTGTATTCTGGCTCAAGACAGTTAGGGTATGTTGAAAAACTCCCTCGTATTTTCTCCCTCAACTTCAAAAATCATTTCAAAATCATCCTACATTGCTGCAGAAGAACCGACCCAGTCTTTGCAAATTGAACATGCAAAGAAAATCAAACACCCTTAACAAAAAGGTAAAGCAGAGATATAGGACGATTTTGAAGTTGAGGGAGAAAATATGTTTGGAGTTTTTCGACATACCCTAACTGTCAAGAGCCAGAATACAAAGAGTTCAGGGAGAGTAAGACAAGAAAAGCATTTGACATTACAAAGTATATAAATTGTATTATTTTTATTAAAATAACCGATCGTTATGCTAGATAAGACCCTGCTTTCTCAGCTGGGATCGTTTACAACCGCATTTGGGACTGTTTGAAGCCACATTTAAACTGCATTTTGGAAGTTCAAAACCGAGGCACCATATCAGTCCATTATATGAAGAAAAATGCTGAAATATTTTCCTCAAACAACATCATTTCTTTACGACTGAAGAAAGAAAGACATTATTTAATCTTTAAGATTAAATTTTAAATTAAGATTTAAGAATTTAATCTTTAATCGAAGACAGGTTCTAGGAGTCATATTGGAGGACGTGAGGAGGCGCGATGGCGTCAAATAAAAAAAAAAAAAAAAAAAATATGAAGGATCGATCATGTGGAAATCGAACTGGGAATGGATCAGAGACTTTAGGAATGGAAGATACAGGTGAAGAGGAGGATGATATGGAAGTAGGGTGGACACAGAGAGAAGTTCAGGTAGGAAGGGATCTAAAAAGAGAAAAAAGGCAAGGGATAAGGCTTAGATAATAGTTCGGTAACTAGTGAGGACACGAGGTCACGAACGGATTTCGGATAATATTAAAATTTGAAGATGCGGCAGGAATTTCAGGAGTTAACCCGTTGGTGTTGACACACGAGTTGAGGAGACTTGTCAGCGAGACAGCATTTACGAAAGTGCTATATGATGGTGCTTTATTGATAGCTTGCGTTAATGAAGAGCAGAAAAACAAAACTATAAAACTAAAAATGGTGGGAAAGCAGATGGTGTTGAGCTTTAAAATAGTAGGACAGTTGTCGTGGGTATATGGTCTGATAAATGGTGTACCGATAGGAGTTTCTATGGAGGAATTAAAAATAGATGGAGGAAAAGTCATTGATGCAGTCCGTTTACAGATGAATAGGGAAGGGAGAAGAGTGGATAGTTTATCAGTGCGTCTTTATCAGCTACCCAATTAGGGAGTATATAGCTCCTCCGCTGAGGTGTTACAATTGCCAGAGATATGGGCATACCGCATCAGTGTGTAAATCTAAAACAAGATGTGCAAGATGTGGAGGGGAGCATGAGTTTGGGAAGTGCGGTGAGGGAGTAGAATTGAAATGCTGTAATTGTGGAGGTAGACATAATGCTGGTTATAGAGGATGTGAGGCGAGGTAAAGGGCAACAGAGGTACAACAGTAAAGAATAACCTAACTTATGCTGAGGTTGTGAAGGCAGTGAATGCTAGAAGTAAGTCAAGTGGGACAGATTGATGTATGGGAAAAGAGATGATGGTACGGGAAGATCTGATGAAAGAGGGGTAATAGCAGATACAATGTTGGTAAATAAGAAAAGTTTTGTGCTCTTTAAGGTAGAAGTAATTAACTGTACAGCCCAAACAGAAAGAAGAACTGAAAAGATACAGATAATTCTTAAGGCAGCAGAAAGATTTCTAGAGATAAAGGGTTTGAAATGTGAAGATATTAGGACAAGTCTTAGCACTGAATTTCAGTCCAGCCAGGAGCTATGGGTTGGATAGCAGATTCATGTTAATCATCTTACAATGGAATGCTAGAAGCCTCTGTGCTGATGGTCAAGAGTTTAAAGGATACGTAGGTCAAATGAAGGAGAAGCCAGATGTTATATGCATACAAGAAACTTGGCTAAATTCTAAAATAGATTTTGTTTTAAAGGGCTATATAAGTGTGAGAAGGGACGGGGAAGATGGTAAAGGTGGAGGCTGTGTCACTTTTTTAAAAGAGGGTATATCTTATAGAGTTTTGGAGAAAGGAGTATCTATGGAGTATACTGTGGTAGAGATATGGTTAGGAATGATGAATTATGTCATAATAAACTTTTACAATCCATGTAATAGACTAGCACAGATCAGTCTGGAAGAAATAAAAGGATTGAGTGAGGAAATAGTAATATGGTGCAGTGATTTTAATGCCCATAATACCTTATGGGGTGGGTTATCAACAGATAGAAATGGTTTAATAATTGAAGAGGTGATAGAGAGTAAAGACTTGGTTTGTTTAAATGATGGAAGTTGCACACGCTTAGATGTAAATACGGGTAGGGAATCGGCAATAATGCCAAGCCAGCAGAGGGAGCCATCACCCAAATACTGACTGCGTGCTCCTTCTGCTGCTTCTACACTCACTTCCTGTTTGGGACTACTTAAGCGGTGACCATGTGCTCTCTCATTGCCAAGTATTGCCAGTTTACCTGCCTTACCAAGCGTTTTCTGATTATTCTGATTTGTTTGCATGTGTATGATTCTGCCTCGTTTTCTGACTGCCGATTTCTTGGATTTCCCTATTTGGATTGTTTGCCTGTGTGGACTGTTATCAAGGTTTGACTTTATTGCCTGGTTTCTCACTATGATTTACGGATTACCCTTGGACTGTCGAAAGAGTGGACTGCTTTCTGGTTATCGACCCTCTGCCTGGTTACACGTGTATGTTTGCAATAAACTTCCGCATATGGATTCTAACACCGCCTCAGCATCCTCGTTACAGTGAGGTAGGACTGAAATTGATAAGGATGGATGAAGATAAAGGAATTGAAAGGATATATACAGAACTAATATCAGTCATTCATAATGCTGCAAGTGAATATATTCCAAAAAGTACAGGAAGGAGAGTGGGAAAAATAGCCCCATGGTGGAATGAGAAATGTACAGTAGCAGTTAGAAGGAAAAAGAAAGGAATTTACTGAAGAGAACACATAATTGGCAAAACATGATGATATACAGTGGGTATGTAAAGTATTCAGACCCCCTTAAATTTTTCACTCTTTGTTATATTGCAGCCATTTGCTAAAATCATTTAAGTTCATTTTTTTCCTCATTAATGTACACACAACACCCCATATTGACAGAAAAACACAGAATTGTTGACATTTTTGCAGATTTATTAAAAAATAAAAACTGAAATATCACATGGTCCTAAGTATTCAGACCCTTTGCTCAGTATTTAGTAGAAGCACCCTTTTGATCTAATACAGCCATGAGTCTTTTTGGGAAAGATGCAACAAGTTTTTCACACCTGGATTTGGGGATCCTCTGCCATTCCTCCTTGCAGATCCTCTCCAGTTCTGTCAGGTTGGATGGTAAACATTGGTGGACAGCCATTTTTAGGTCTCTCCAGAGATGCTCAATTGGGTTTAAGTCAGGGCTCCGGCTGGGCCATTCAAGAACAGTCACGGAGTTGTTGTGAAGCCACTCCTTCGTTATTTTAGCTGTGTGCTTAGGGTCATTGTCTTGTTGGAAGGTAAACCTTCGGCCCAGTCTGAGGTCCTGAGCACTCTGGAGAAGGTTTTAGTCCAGAATATCCCTGTACTTGGCCGCATTCATCTTTCCCTCGATTGCAACCAGTCGTCCTGTCCCTGCAGCTGAAAAACACCCCCACAGCATGATGCTGCCACCATCATGCTTCACTGTTGGGACTGTATTGGACAGGTGAGGAGCAGTGCCTGGTTTTCTCCACACATACCACTTAGAATTAAGGCCAAAAAGTTCTATCTTGGCCTCATCAGACCAGAGAATCTTATTTCTCACCATCTTGGAGTCCTTCAGGTGTTTTTTAGCAAACTCCATGCAAGCTTTCATGTGTGCACTGATGAGAGGCTTCCGTCAGGCCACTCTGCCATAAAGCCCCGACTGGTGGAGGGCTGCAGTGATGGTTGACTTTCTACAACTTTCTCCCATCTCCCGACTGCATCTCTGGAGCTCAGCCACAGTGATCTTGGGGTTCTTCTTTACCTCTCTCACCAAGGCTCTTCTCCCCCGAGGGAGGGCCAGCTCTAGGAAGGGTTCTGGTCGTCCTAAACATCTTCCATTTAAGGATTATGGAGGCCACTGTGCTCTTAGGAACCTTAAGTGCAGCAGAATTTTTTTTGTAACCTTGGCCAGATCTGTGCGTTGTCACAATTCTGTCTCTGAGCTCTTCAGGTAGTTCCTTTGACCTCATGATTCTCATTTGCTCTGACATGCACTGTGAGCTGTAAGGTCTTATATAGACAGGTGTGTGGCTTTCCTAATCAAGTCCAATCAGTATAATCAAACACAGCTGGACTCAAATGAAGGTGTAGAACCATCTAAAGGATGATCAGAAAAAAAATGGACAGCACCTGAGTTAAATATATGAGTGTCACAGTAAAGGGTCTGAATACTTTGGACCATGTGATATTTCAGTTGTTCTTTTTGAATAAATCTGCAAAAATGTCAACAATTCTGTGTTTTTCTGTCAATATGGGGTGCTGTGTGTACATTAATGAGGAAAAAAAATTAACTTAAATGATTTTAGCAAATGGCTGCAATATAACAAAGAGTGAAAAATGTAAGGGGGTCTGAATACTTTACATACCCACTGTATAAGAAAATTCAGGCGGAAACTAGGAAAATAATAAGGGAGGTAAAAAAAGAGTATTGGAGATTATTCTGTGAAAAAATTGGGAGAACTACACCAGTAGAGGAAGTGTGGAGTATGATTAAAAAGATGAGTGGAATCAGGAGAGATTATGACTATCCAGTGTTAAGTACTGAGGCAGAAATTGCAGTATTTGATAAGGACAGAGCAGAGCTGTTCAGGAAAGAATTGTCAAAAATAAATAGCTCAGATAATTTGATGAAGGAATGGAAGGATATGAGAGAGAAGCTGTTAATAGAGTATCCATATATAAAGGAAAACAAGGAGGCTACAAATAGCCCTTTAGATGTTCTGTTCTCATTTCCGGAGTTAAAGCGAGCATTAAAAAGTACTAAGGCTTCAACCCCAGGACAAGATGGAATTAGCTATGTCATATTAAAAAAAGTTAAGTGATGATTCTTTGAGTATAATTCTGGAATTTTACAATAGGGTATTGGTGGAAGGGGTATTACACCAGGGATGGAAAGAAGCATTAATTATCCCCAAAAAGAAACCAGGTAAAGATCCTAGCAATCCCCTAAATTACAGACCAATTGCTTTAACATCACATTTATGTAAATTAATGGAACAAAATGATTACAGATCGACTGATGTATAATATGGAGAAAAATATATTTTTCTCTCCATATTAGAGTGGATTTAGACAGGGAAGAGGAACAATGGATTCAGTTATTAATTTAGAATCAGATATTAGAAAAGCTTTGACTAATAAAGAAACGGTAGTGGCAGTTTTTTTTTTTTTTTTTTGATGTTGAGAAAGCTTATGATATGTTATGGAAAGAAGGTTTGTTGATTAAATTAGATCAATATGGAATATGCGGAAGACTATATAATTGGATTAAAGAGTTTTTAATTGAAAGAAATATCAGGGTAAAGGTTGGGGAGTGTATATCAAGGAAAGGAATTATTGAGAACGGTACTCCGCAAGGAAGTGTCATTAGTCCTTTATTATTTATAATTATGATTAATGATGTTTTTGCAACAATAGAGAGAAATATTAATAAGTCATTGTTTGCAGATGATGGAGCTTTGTGAGCTTTGCTTAGAGGAATGTCAAGTATCATTAATAAAATGCAGTCAGCTTTACTAAATGTTGAGAAATGGTCCTATTCTGTGGACAAAACCAAATGTATTTTCTTTACGAATAAGAGGACAAGTATAGAATTAAAGTTGAATCTATATGACAAAGAGTTAGAACAAGTTAAAGTGATAAGAATTTTAGGTATGTGGTTTGATGCAAAGGTTATGTGGAATACACACAAATAAAATGGAGGAAAAATGTAAAAAGATTTTGAATGTAATGAGGTGTATTTCAGGTCGAGAGTGGGGAGCTGATAGATTGGCATTAAAAACAATTTATTCAACAAGGATAAGAGCAATACTAGATTATGGATGTATTGCTTATGTATCAGCAGCTAGTACACAACTAGGAAGATTGGAAAGGATTCAGTCGCAAGCTTTGAGAATCTGTTGTGGAGCTTATCCTTCCTCCCCAGTTCCAGCGTTGCAGGTCGAAATGGGGGAGTTGACAGTTCATCTACGAAGGATGCAATTGTTATTGACATATTGGGCAAATTAAATAGATCAAAAGGATAATCATCCAATAAAAGGATTACTTGAAGCAAGTTGGGAGCATGGGAAAAAGCAAGTTAATAGCTTTGGTTGGATTATTATGGATGTGGTACGGGAGATGGAGCTTGAGTACAGAGCTATCCCAACGGTAATTTTACCTACAACACCTTTATGGATTTTACCTCAGCCAAAAATTGACTTCTTCTTATTGGAAAAAAGACAAGAGAAAGTTCAAGAACTACAAGAGGCAGAACTGACAAAAGAGTATGTTGGAAATAATTATGAACATTATATACAAGTTTACACAGACGCATCTAAGGATCCAAATGGCCAGACAGGAGTAGCATACACCATCCCAAGGTTAAAAGTGTCAGGAAGGAAAAGAATATCAAATCAAGTATCAGTGTTTACCGGAGAGTTGCTAGAGATAATGACAGCATTGGTTACGGTATGTAAAATGGGATTAAACAAATCACTAATATGCTCAGATTCAAGTTCAGCCTTACTATGCTTGGACGCTCAACAGTCTGAAACTTGACATTGTCTTGGAGATCCTTCAGTTATTGTATATGTTGCAACAGGCATATAAGATCTTCAGTTCAGTAAGTTCAGTTCTTGTGGGTTCCGGCACATACAGGAGTGGCAGGAAATGAGGAAGCTGATCGTTTAGCAAAACAGGCAATGGCAAAGGAAAGTACAGATTTGCAAATTCTGTATAGTAAAACCAAACTTAAGTCAATAATTAAAAAGAAGATAACTGGAAAATGGCAATCTTTTTGGGATAATGAACAAAAGGGCAGGCATCTTCACTCAGTACAATCAATGGTAAGTAAGGAAGGAATTCAAGAGGGAGTAGAAAGGAAGGTTGTGTTCTTTCAAGATTAAGGCTGGGGCATACAGGACTTAATTCAACAATAAATATTATAGAAAAACATCCAACAGGGCTGTTTGATTGGTGTGGAATCAGAGAAACAGTTGAACATGTTCTCATTCAGTGCAATAGATATACTGAAGATAGAAGGAAATTCATTGAAGAACTTCAAATAATTGGTGAGCAGCATTTAACATTAAAAGAACTTAAATCCAGTAAGATGTTACAGTCTAGTATTACTATTTCTAAAAAGGTCTCAGTTAATTCATAGAAATAAAGGTTATTATTAGGGGCCAAGCATCGCAGGTGCGTAGGCACCTATTGTATTCGTTGGCGTTCCTATTACTATACTTCTTCTTCCGCTCTTGAGTCTATGGCACTCATAGAGGACAGTCTCATCATTAACCATAGCAAATTTGGAGTCTCTAAATCAAACTCTCTAGCGCCACCACTTGTCCAAACTTTCAATCATTTTATGCAAATAACTTTTGAACCACAAGGCACAGAAAAAAAAAAAAAATCCTTGGCTCATGCGGAGTCGAATGAAGTCCAAAATTCAAAAATCCTAAGGTTTAGTTCTTTTTACCATAAATTTTTGTTCGTAAAACCTGCTTTTTCGAACTGGTCCTAGACAGTTTGTTTGATTTTCACCAAAATTGGCTCAGATCATCTTCAGACAATGCTGGAAAAAAGTTATGGAATTCACGTTGATTAGTCAAACCGTTCTCGAATAACATGCAAATGAATTCTACGAAAAGCATTTAAAAAAGATTCTGAGGCTATATCTCCGCAACGGTATGTCGTAATGAGACCAAACTTGGTGTGTGTTATAACAAGCATGATTTGAGGCTACCTGCAGTGTTTTAGCGCAGTGCCACCTAGTGGTCAGGCGATACGAAAAATGGGTATTTTTTTGCTTATAACTTCTGAATGGTTTGGCTAAAACAAAACTGGTCTCTTTAGATTTGGTGCATCATGCTGAGTCCAACCATACCCATGTCAGCCATTTTGGGTGTCGGCCATATTGAATTTTGTCCAAAAATGCTATATTTTATGAACGCATTGACGTATCGTTACTAAACTTAGTATATGTCTTTGGCACCACGCCCTGACAGTACTCAAAAAGTTTGGGAGCAGCGCCACCTTCTGGCCAAAAGTTATAAAGACATTTACAAAAATGCTAATAACTTCTGCTTATGTTAGAACATCCAGTCCGAAAATCAAAAAATTATCAATGATCAAATGATCAATGTCCAAATCTCCACATTATCAGATTCTCTCCCAGTGTATCAGCATCATTAAGGTTCAGAGTGACAGAATCTCCCTCCAGCACTGACACTGACATCACTTTATCAACACTAAACACACCTGAAGAACATACATAAATAATTACTCAGAATTTGGAGATTTACCAGATTTGAAGTCGTTGCTATTAAGGGATCTGTTGAAGGAAAATGGAAAATATTAGAGACAAAATTAATGATGGAAACAATAAAGAACAGAATCATGTGCAGGTACAGAAATTATAATAGAAAAAAAACTGAAACCATAAAAATACCAACCAGCCAGACTCCATGGCCACAAACAAGTGAAAATAAACATTTTCTTTAACATTTCTCTGAGCATTTTTTCCAGCAGAAATGTTGTAATAATCAGGTGCTGGAACTCAAATGTGAAATGAAGCTGTTGGTCTGTAGTGAAGTGGTTTAATGAAAAACTGCACTGAGTGTGAACAAACTCTTCCAGTAGCTCCACCCTTCACAGATAAACCTAATTAGGACTTATGTTCAACTGACAAGTTACATTAATTTTACAATCGTACATTTTATTTCTCTCTCTCTCTCTTGACATTGAATTAGCCTATTATTTCATTCCTTTTGGATCTGGATTGATGCACAGGGTCTGAAGTGCTATTTTTTCTCTGATTATCATCAGGATTGTAAATGTGATATTGATTTTATATCAATTCCATACACAAGAAAATTGTAGCATAACTAATATTTTAGACACACGATGTCTGTTTGTGCTGCCTTAACGAAAATAGCTCCCAACAAAGTCACAGCAGAACCCCAGTAAATGCTAAACTCAAACACATACTCAAATTAAAAGATTTAAGGTCTCCCTGCATTTTTCTGCAAAAATAAAAGCTCTATGGTATAAGTTCTGAAAGCAAAACAACAACAACAACAACAACAAACACATATTAGTATTGTCATTTTACTGTTATTACATAAAATACAATTATTATTATTATTAAATATATTTTTTTATTTTAGGTTCACATTGTTCTTTCTGCAGATAAAACATTGTTATTCTGAGAAATCATATACAGGTCCTTTTCAAAAAATTAGCATATTGTGATAAAGTTCATTATTTTCTGTAATGTACTGATAAACATTAGACTTTCATATATTTTAGATTCATTACACACAACTGAAGTAGTTTCAAGCCTTTTATTGTTTTAATATTGATGATTTTGGCATACAGCTCATGAAAACCCAAAATTCCTATCTCAAAAAATTAGCATATTTCATCCGACCAATAAAAGAAAAGTGTTTTTAATACAAAAAAAAGTCAACCTTCAAATAATTATGTTCAGTTATGCACTCAATACTTGGTCGGGAATCCTTTTGCAGAAATGACTGCTTCAATGGGGCGTGGCATGGAGGCAATCAGCCTGTGGCACTGCTGAGGTGTTATGGAGGCCCAGGATGCTTCGATAGCGGCCTTAAGCTCATCCAGAGTGTTGGGTCTTGCGTCTCTCGACTTTCTCTTCACAATATCCCACAGATTCTCTATGGGGTTCAGGTCAGGAGAGTTGGCAGGCCAATTGAGCACAGTAATACCATGGTCAGTAAACCATTTACCAGTGGTTTTGGCACTGTGAGCAGGTGCCAGGTCGTGCTGAAAAATGAAATCTTCATCTCCATAAAGCTTTTCAGCAGATGGAAGCATGAAGTGCTCCAAAATCTCCTGATAGCTAGCTGCATTGACCGCAGCTGATATGGCACCCCAGACCATCACTGACTGTGGGTACTTGACACTGGACTTCAGGCATTTTGGCATTTCCCTCTCCCCAGTCTTCCTCCAGACTCTGGCACCTTGATTTCCGAATGACATGCAAAATTTGCTTTCATCCGAAAAAAGTACTTTGGACCACTGAGCAACAGTCCAGTGCTGCTTCTCTGTAGCCCAGGTCAGGCGCTTCTGCCGCTGTTTCTGGTTCAAAAGTGGCTTGACCTGGGGAATGCGGCACCTGTAGCCCATTTCCTGCACACGCCTGTACACGGTGGCTCTGGATGTTTCTACTCCAGACTCAGTCCACTGCTTCCGCAGGTCCCCCAAGGTCTGGAATCGGTCCTTCTCCACAATCTTCCTCAGGGTCCGGTCACCTCTTCTCGTTGTGCAGCGTTTTCTGCCACACTTTTTCCTTCCCACAGACTTCCCACTGAGGTGCCTTGATACAGCACTCTGGGAACAGCCTATTCGTTCAGAAATTTCTTTCTGTGTCTTACCCTCTTGCTTGAGGGTGTCAATGATGGCCTTCTGGACAGCAGTCAGGTCGGCAGTCTTACCCATGATTGCGGTTTTGAGTAATGAACCAGGCTGGGAGTTTTTAAAAGCCTCAGGAATCTTTTGCAGGTGTTTAGAGTTTATTAGTTGATTCAGATGATTAGGTTAATAGCTCGTTTAGAGAACCTTTTCATGATATGCTAATTTTTTGAGATAGGAATTTTGGGTTTTCATGAGCTGTATGCCAAAATCATCAATATTAAAACAATAAAAGGCTTGAAACTACTTCAGTTGTGTGTAATGAATCTAAAATATATGAAAGTCTAATGTTTATCAGTACATTACAGAAAATAATGAACTTTATCACAATATGCTAATTTTTTGAAAAGGACCTGTACAGTCTGTGAAGGGAGGTGCTACAGGAGGAACTTATTCACCCTCTGTAACGAGGATGCTGAGGCAGAATTAGAATCCATGTGTGGTCATTTATTAAGGACTGTAGCAGCAGACAAGTACGTAAAAACAAGCAGTGAGTCGAAACCAGTTAAACAGTCTGATCGGTCAACAATCCAAGGAGCACTAGCATGGTCACTGGTTAAATAGTATGCAAACAGGAAGTGAATGTAGAGGAAGCAGAGGGAGGAGAACACAGTCAGTACTTGGGTGAGGGCCTCTTTGCTGTCTTGGCATTACACCCTCATTGCAGAGTTTTACTAAACCACTTCACTACAGACTGACAGCACATTTAAGTGTCAGGAGCCAATTATTATCACAGTTCTGTTGTGAAACTTTGCAAACTGCTGAAGAAAATGCTTATTTTCATCTGTTTGTGCTCATGGAGCCTGACTGGTGAGTATTTCTTATGCCTTCAGTTCTCTTTATATTATAATTTGTCCTCAAACTAAATTCTTATTTCCATCATTCATTTTGCCTCTATTTTTCAAAAATTTCTAATATTGCATCAGACTAATATACTCAAATACTTGTTTCCATGTTGCTGTCCCTTTCAATTAATATACATATACATCATAATATACTGTACATATACAAATTAGTGCAGATTGAATAATTGTTTTGCCATGACAGTTTAAATAGTTTAAAAATGACCAATAATATCAGAAAGTCTTTCACTGAGTAAATGTTTCTGTTTGTTCATCAGGTGTGCTTGGTGTTGAAGTGAAGTCAGTGGCAGTGATGGAGGGACATTCTGTCTCTCTATGATCAAATGTTAATGAAATGCAGGGAGATGAAATTATAATATGGAGATTTGGACTCAGTCTCATAGCTAAAATCAATAAAAACAACAATAAGGTAGAGTTTCGTGATGGGAGATTCAGAGACAGACTGGAGCTGGATCAGACTGGATCTCTGACCATCACAAACACCAGAACCACAGACTCTGGACTTTATTAAGTCACCAGCAGCAGAACTGAGACGCTGCTCAACACACTCAGTCTCACTGTGTATAGTGAGTAAAAAAAGTTCAATTTCTCTACTAAAAACATCCAACAAAAACATAGTTGATATTGTGTTCAAACAGTTGCCTTTGTCTAGCAGTATAATATACTGCTAGACTTCACCACAAGAGAAATCTGTCTTTCTTTCATTTTTTCTCTTCTCTGAAAGTCATGACAATTTCCACGACATCTAATGGGAATATATTGTGTTTCATCCTGTAATGATGATTTTTTTTTTTAATAAAAAATACTGATACTTCAAATCCATTTTAAACATTAATCCTTTATAAATGTTGAGACTACTAATTAGATTTATTCTCTTTTTCCAGCTCATCTGTCTGTTCCTGTTATCAGCAGTAAGTCATCACAAAATTCATCATCATTATCATCAGCATCCAAATGTGTGTTTCTGTGTTCAGTGGTGAATGTGAGTGATGTGAGTCTCTCCTGGTACAAAGGAAACTACAGAGCCCCTTAAGGGACATGGTGGTGAAAAAAATCAGAGTGAGTGAAAAAAAATTCAGGGTGGGAGGAAAAATATTTTTCAGATTTTTTTGCGTTCTCTCGCAAAATTTTGCTTTCTTGGAATACATTTTGATCCAAGGTTAACCTGGGTAGAACATATAAGGAAGGTGGAGGATAAACGCAAAAAGTAATAAATACAAGGAGGTGTTTAACAGGACTGGAATGGGGAGCAGATTATCAATCAATGAAATATATATATGTAAATTTAATAAGATCAAGGATAGATTATGGGAGTGTGGTGTATGGGTCAGAAGCCAAATCTGTACTTGCAAGACTTGATAAAATACAGGCTAAAGCTTTGAGACTATGCTTGGGTGCAGTAAAAACATCGCCAGTATGTGCACTTGAAGTGGAAGCGGGAGAAATGCCATTGAACATTCGAGGTAAACAACTGCTTGTAAATAACTGGATTAATTTGAAGGGACATAGGGACAGTCATCCTACTAAGAGAGTGTTACGAGCTTGTTTGGAAAAGGAAAGGGTACAAAAGTATGGTTTTGAGTGGGTAGGAGATGAGTTAACTAGAGATTTGGGGGTGAGCGGAAAGGAGTTCTGTCCAACTGTGGTATGGCCTGACTGTCCAGTGTGGAAAATGGAAACCATGGAGGTTGATTTTAAATTGTGTCAAATAAAATCAATAAACAGTAATATAGACCTTGTAGATGAATGTTATAGATATGTGGAAGATGAATATAGAGACTATATTCAGATTTATACAGATGGATCAAAAGAACCTGAAACTGGAAAGACTGGATCAGCAATTGTTATAGTTAATCAAGGAAATGAGGAAAGCAAACAAACCTCAAATGATCTGAGTGTGTATACAGTTGAACTATATGCTATCATGATGGCATTAGAATGGATTAGAAAGGAGGACAAAATAAGTAAAATCTGGAACTGAAGTGGAAAAAAAAACTGGAAGTGATTCATTGTCAGCACTGTACAGTCTCAGATCAGGTGTGTCCAACAGCCATCAGGATTTGTTGTATACAATATTGATAACATATATGAGAATAAAAGAAAAAGGTAATGAGATTCAACTTATTTGGACTCCAGCTCACATAGGCATTTTGGGAAATGAAAGGGTGGATAAGTTAGCTCAACAAGCAACTAAAAAAGATAATATTGAAGAAAATATAAAGATGTCAAAGGCTGAAGGGAAAAGTATAGTTTGGAAAGAAGCTGTGAGAGAATGGCAACAGCAGTGGGATAGGGAAATCAAAGGGAGACATTTGTATGGTATTCAAAATAAAGTTGGAACTGAGAGGAACTGGGAAGGGACTAAAAGGACTAAAAGATTGGAAATAGTGATGACAAGAATTGGACACAGTAACCTGAATAGTACATTATACATTATAGGGAAGCATCCTACTGGTTTTTGTGAGGTTTGTAAGACATTAGAAACCATAGAACATGTACTTCTAAATTGCAGAAGATTTGAAGAACAAATGAGAAAAATGATGGAAGAATTAAGAAAAGATGGGTTGGTTGGGGCAGAGATAAAAGATGTACTGAAAAGTGGGGTGATTGGGCAAGGCAAGAAAAATATTTGTAATTTAGTTAATACTGGTTTGATGTGTAGAATATAATCTGTGTAGAAAATAATCTGGAAATAGAGCGGAGAAACATCAGAGGAGAATCAACCAGAAGGTGGCGGTAGTGCAACGCTTACGGATACAAGCCGCCGTTAAACTCAAAAGAAGAAGAAGAAGAAGAAGAAGAAGAAGAAGAAGAAGAAGAAGAAGAAGAAACTAAAAAACGATTAAGAAGCGGAAGAAGAATCTCAATCTCCGCCATTAGCGTCTTCAGCGTTTTGCTGCAATCTTCCAGATTTCAAAACGTGAACACTGCTATAGTATAACATAAAACGTCATGAAAGTTAAGTAGTCACGCAAACTCCGTATAAAAATCTTTATGTATTTAGTGGTGTTTGTTAATGTCGTGCTTAACCGACGAAGTGGGTGCGGTTCAGAAACAAAACAAGTATTATTCGTATCCATCGAAATTTGGTTTTGCAGAAATCTTTAACAATATGAAGATCACTTTCATATTATTTGAGATTTTACTACTGATGTGCGGTAAGTACGCAGTTTTTGTTTATTTTTTAACACTTTCGGTTTCACTTTGACGCTGGAAACCAGTGTTCAGTGGCTGATATTTTCTTATTCATTCCTTTATTACCTTGTTAACAATAATCACATTAATCTGTGCTCTGATTGTACTGTAATATTACCTTATTAAATATGATCACATTTACTTATGTGGATTACACATACACGATTACTAGGGATGTGCCGAACGAGGTTTTTACAACAAACTGCGTTAATGCTTGGAAGCTTTTGGTACAGTTCTCTACTCCGCCATCTGGTGGTCAAAAAAATTCTTACACAAAATGTGTCATTTCAGATGTTTTGTTCATTGGGGTGTCCTTGTAAAGATTATTTGTGAATTTTATAAGCATATGTCACTAGCAAGGTGGCGCGTGTGTGCAGCGGTAGAGTTTCCAAAATGTGTATTTTGCACAATACAATGACAACATGTTGTTCTTCATTTTTACTTGCATCAAAACTCACCTCCTAAATAGTAAATAGTGTTTAATATACCAACAAATTAGACCAGCGTATTTTTTCATTGCACCTTTATTGTGTTTTCCTTATAGAACACAAACATGCATGTGCACATTGTTAAAAAATGTGCAAATGTATGGGATGATATTAGACTCAAAACGATTAATAGATGCACGCACAATTATCCATGTACTGGATCAATTTTATGCATGTATCTTACAATCCACAAACAAATGCCTTTCAATTTGAGTCTGTGGAATTCGGGATTAAATGATTGTGCAGCGATTTGTACAAATACAGACATGTTTGTGAATAAAAAAGTTCTGTTCTATTAATATATCATAAATTGCTCATGCAAAAAGGAATCAGTCCATGTGTGGATCAGGTGACGCGTGCATTTATTGAGGTCTTGCTCGAGTCAATCTTGTTCAGTTCATTTGGATTTTGAGACTTGATTTTCGCAGTTTACACCATTTCACAACGCACACACACAACTACCAATGAACAAGTCTCAGTGTAATTCATTAACGTGTACGCAATAAAAAAAAAAATCGCAAATTTGCGTCACTACACTGATGTGAAAATGTTATAATTTGCATTAAAGTATCACAGTTTATGCATGTGGTGATTAAAATGTTCATTTGTGCGTGGATCACGAGCTGTGTGTGTGTGGATTGGGCAAGGCTAAAAAGGGCGGAACGAAAGTCTTAAAATTCAAATGAATCAAATAGAATCAATTCAGAAGAGATGTGAATGAATGCACGCATGTCGTCTGATCCACAAATGAACATTTTAATTGCTACATGCACAAACTGTGATGCTTTAATACAAACTATAACATTTGTATTCACAGATATGTCTCTGTTAGAACAAAATACCGCACATTAATGTAATTTTTAAAGTGTAGTGGTGCAAATTTGCGAATTTTTTGTATCGCGTACACTTTAATGAATTGCACTGGGCCTTGTTCATTGGTAGTTGTTTTAATTTTTTTTATTCACACGTCATTGAGTTTTAATTGTAGTATTTTAATTAACAAAGATACAAGGCTGGCTAGGTTTGGACTCGGGCCAATAATTCTGATAAGCTGTCAGACAAGGGCCAGGCTAGGGCCATGGCAATAAAGTTTACATGTACGCTTTTGGTCCGTGAACTAGGTCTTGCTCAGGTCGCATGCTTTCTGTGGTAGTTTGGCAATGATCGGTTTCAGAATTCCAATAGGGTCTGGCTGCAGACACACTTGCATTTTCAGGTTTGCACTCTCAGATAACTACTTATTCTTCTTCTTCCTCCTCTTCTTCTTCTTCTTCTTCTTCCTCTTCTCCTTCTTCTTCTTCTTCTTCTTCCGCAATCACCACCTGCACTCTCAGCTACCTGTGACTTCACTTGCAATCAACACAAATGGTGCGTGTTGCCAATGGAGACAAGATGCTGTGGTGGTTGAACGATTAAAACAAATTTAATAACGTACAGGGTCTCGTTATGCATTTTCCTCCTGTAAAAAACCATTAACACTTAATGTGGCTTGATGTATTAAGATTATGCTATTAAATGATCAAATTTAATATACGGTTTATTAATATAATGCAGAACCTGGCATAATGTGGACTAAGATAATAGACTAAAGTCAATATATGCTCCTCTTCATTATTAAAACAACTACAAACAAGCAGGTGAGACCAGAATAAACAGAACGCCGTGTTTATTTGTGTTTTCCTATATAGAATAATCTCTGCAGCTCTTTTATATCATTGTCTTTGTCCATTATGCTATGTTTTGTGTTTTTTACTTGTATTGATTTTCTTCGGGAGGAAAACGTCTGTTTAATGCACTGTATTCTAGGCATGTCTGCTTGCCTATATGGAGTTGGTCCTTTTAATATCACTTAATGAATGTCTTAGGGCGCATTCATATCTGCTGGTATATCGTTTGACAACAATAAGGTTTATACCGAATTTGGTCTTTATCATCTTAGTCCATTTTGCCACATTAAGCCTTTGTTGGGCAAGTAGGTATACAAGTGAAAGTTTGCGCATTGTATTGATGGTCCAATGCTTGCCTTGAAGTACATTGAATGAATAAATTGTACATCAAATTTGTTTTTTAATGGCACTTAATGTATCTTAATACATTAAGCCATATTAAGTGTTAATGGTTTTCTACAGGAGGAAAGCGAGACTTTGCGCATTGCATTCATGTTCTGCATGGATTCGCAGGTTTTGTCTATCTCCTACAGATCACTTGCATGATCCTGGATGTCCTGTACGCTATTAAATTTGTTTTAATCAGTGTTCGAATTGTATCAAAGCTCTTGGGGGCTCCCCTAACCAGACCCATCCCCCCCAAAAAACCTTATATAAGTATGACTTATTTTTCTGGTCTTGTCCTTGTTATTAAGAGAACCCAATTCTAAGGTAAAACCTTATTTTTATTTTGCGATGATCAGTGAATTAGGTGTACCAAACAATCACTAAGCAAAGAAGGATTAAACATCTAGCCAAGGACATTAATATTTTCAAACAAGTTTAAAATAATTTATTACCTTTTGTGGGAATTTTTTAACCTTTATAATGCCATTCTGTTTTTTGAAGCTGCATTATCTTCTGTGTCAAATTCTTATATATTTGACACAGAATCACACAAATAAAATCATTATCAACAAAACTCATCTTTTCAATATAGAGGAAATAATAAATAAATAGAATTAAATGAAAAATAAAATAGACTGCAAGTGATGTCAATTCCGGAAGTGCAGGTGTCTGAGAGTGCAAGTCCGAGAGTGCACATCTGAAAATGCATGTCTGCCATACCCTTCTCCCAGAATTAAATCACTGAGGATGCTGTTGCATGTATTTTTGTCCCGGCCATTGCTTTGGTTATCAGTGTAGGTGCGTTTCCTTTACAGATTTGTGCGAAACGTTGATAAAGTATTTCAAAATGACAATGAGGTTATGCGACTAAAACAGAATTTGTTCCTCTCGCGATAAGTCATGGCAATGGATTTTTGTGCGATTTGGCTTCATTTAATCAAAAGAGGCGTATACGTGTATCTTTACAGACGCAGTGGGGAGAGCCTTCAGAAACGTGTGACGCTGCTGGTATAAACATAGCCTAACATCAGCTTCGGTGACCTTGTAGGAGCCGTTACGTGGCACAGATGTGTGCAGCGTACATGGTCTAAGCATTAATATAAGAGAAAGCCCCTTATACTTAAGAGCGGATACTTGCGAAGTGTTTCTTGGAGTTTATAGAACATTGAAGAAATTATCATTTGACTTTTTACATACGCCATGTGACCTGTAAATGCGAAAAAGCAGTTTCATTTGCGTTTGCGAAATATTCCTTTTTCAAATTGCCTGAAAAACCACCTCCTGAGCGTAAAAACTTTTTTGCGATTATATGGGGGGGTTTTGCAAAATTGGTGCGTTTCCATTAGGCATATTTTCAATTCTCAGTTTAAATTTGCGCATCTTGAAGGGTAATGGAAACTTACCTTGTGATGCATTTTTGCATTTAGGAGAGATCATGCTCATGCGGAGGAGCTACAGAGCAGGCAATATGAAAGCCCTGTTGAACTGTAGTGACAGAGGACGGAACTAAACAATCAAACGTCTGTTCACACATTAGGCCTGTGGCTGTGATATTAAGCAAATCTTTTATTTATTACCTGATTTAATTCAAGCATTTTTTGATGTGCACAAGTTCAAGATAATTTGAAATTCATAGATTTCACATCTGAAAGACAGGTGTACTTGCATTTTCTGTGCATAAGTTAATTCTATGAGTCTCACATACACATTTATTTATTTTTTTAAAGATTTATTTTTGCCATTTTATATGCCTTTATTTGGATAGGATAGTGTAGTTGGACAGGAAGCGAAGTGGGACAGAGAGAAGGGGGTGGGATCGGCAAACGTCCACAAACTGGGATTCGAACTCGGGTCGCCCGCAGTGCAATGGCTTTATGTCGATGGGCCAACCATGAGGCTATTGGAGCTGACTCACATTTATATATTTGAGAGATAATCGTAAGATTGAATTTAGAATTGTTTCTGTGCAACACTTTATAATAGGGGCATAATAGGGGCCTTAGAATAAGTGTAATTGTTTTTGTTTTTTGTTTTTTTTTTTGACATGACTGATCTCATTTACTGTAGGTCTGTTCATTAACATTATAAGCAGAGTTATATAAGTTTAATCTCTGGGAAACTCTTTCTGTTTGTTCTGCAGTTGTGTTTGGTGCTGATAAAGGTGAAGTGAAGTTGGTGTCAGTGATGGAGGGAGATTCTGTCACTCTAAACTCTGATCCTACTCAAGTTATTGAGATACGCTGGTGGTTTGGAGAGGCAGATTTAAAGATTGCCCAAATTGATGAAAAGGGGATCTCATTTCCCTCTGAGAGATTCAAAGGCAGACTGCAGCTGAGTCAGACTGGATCTCTGACCATCAGTAACATGAGGATCAATGACTCTGGACGTTATAAACTACGGATTGACCACAGGAATGGAACCTCAAATCAGGAATTTACTGTTACTGTCTCTGGTGAGGATAGACATATTTTTAAATAGTTAGACATTTTGAAGTTTATTGTTAATTAAACTGAGATTTAAACTCCGTTGAAAAGCCATAGAAAACAATGAACACAGACATAGGAAACTAATCTAGAAACAGTGAAAACCAACTCAAAAGCAAACACAGAAGACCCATAACTATGTAAATATGGCTGGATATTTTTTTAGTGTAATTCCACTGGTTTTAGTATTAAAATAATTCAAAGCAGGAGCAATTGTTGAACATGGACAAATGCAGTGATTCAAGTAGTGAAATGTTCCTGTGCTGTCACATGAAATAAGACGACTCATCAAATTATTCAACAAATAACTGGTGTACATTTCAAACTGATTACTTTAGTTACATATGCCTTGTTTTAGCAAACATGTAATCCACAGTGAAGGCAGACAGGAGCTGAATCTTACTCATGCTCAGTCAACACATGCTATTGCTAGATGTTAATGCTTCTCTGTCAGGTCTATTTCCAACAAAACACATGCAAATCTCACAAAACAGTGTGTAAAAATTTGGTCTATCAGTTTGTTTGAATGCTTGAGTGTGAGCATGTCATTGAGTGTTTCTGCTTGCCATCAATCTCATTGGTTTGTGCTCCTTTGTTAATTTTATTATGCAGAGCAGACACAATCAACACACAAATAAATAAGTGTGTGTGTATGTTAAATAATGAGTACATTTAAATAAAGAAATGCTTTTAAAGAAAATTAAATACAGTATTTAAATTAGATTAATACCATAAACCAGTGAATATATGTCTCCTACATGCCATAATCTAAATTAACTGACTGTAAAGTTTCATATTTTAGTGCCAGTAACAGTGTTTAATATTTTATTCTCTGTCTGTGAATCTGTTTCTTGTAGAGTCTCCATCTGTTATTAGTGTTGATGAAGCTGAAATGAAGATTGTGTCAGTGATAGAGGGAGATCCTGTCACTCTTCATGTTCCTCAAATACATGGAGATGAGCTGATAGTGTGGAGGTCTGGCTATGAAGGAAAACTCATAGCTAAACATGACATAGAGGCCAAGAGCCCACCATTATATAACACTGATGAGAGATTCAGAGACAGACTGCAGCTGGATCATCAGACTGGATCTCTGATCATCACAAACAGCAGAACCACAGACTCTGGACTTTATCAAGTAAAAATCAGCAGCAACAAACAGACTTTATACAAGAGATTCACTGTTACTGTCAGTGGTGAGTAAATCAAGTCTGATTGTACTGATTGTTTATCAGCTGTCTGTGAATAATTGTATTAGTTAAAACTTTATATGTCTTAATTACTGACACCTGTGAATATATCCGTAATAAATAATGATTATTGTCAGGCTTATAATAACAATGTTAACATATTTAATTAGTTTAATCTTCAACACTGTTTTAATGTTTGTATGTAATTATCACAATCATTAACAATAAGATGTACTTACCAACTACACACTCAGGTTATATAGTGCTGATGTTTCTAGTGTTTGTTATAGATCAGACACACATTCACACTAATGACTGTCTCTCTTTATCATTACAGAACCAGGTGTGTCTCCAGGTGCTGCAGCAGGGATTGTTGTTGTTGTTCTGCTGGTGGCTGCAGCTGTAGCTGCTGGTGTGTTTTATTACTTCCGCCCCAGGATCTCTCAACTACCAAGTGAAACATGTAAGTATTACAGTTGATACAGCAAGAAAAAAAAAACATTGAGCTTTGTTGTGGTTCAGTAGAGTTTAAATGTATATGGTTTTTCCACAGTCAACATTTCTACTTTAAACACAAGTTCTGCTTTTAATTGATGCAGTAAATAATGAAGTGTTTTTTTTTTTTTTTTTTCCTCTAGTATTGAGCTAAAGTACATTAATACGCTAATTACTGAATCTTTGTCTGTGTAAAATGCTGAATTTAAGATGTTTTTTGATGGTCTGATTGTTTATATAGTTTGTTCTTCTATTGAAGGCTGATATATTTAGCTGAAACTGGCCTAAAATCATACTCATTCAGTCTTTCATTTTGAGTTTTATCTGGGCTGCCTGAGTCTTCATAGCACATCACAGATATGTTTGTGTTTTTATCATTATGTGTGGCTTCATTCACCTTGTTCATTTAAACATCATAGACCAGTGGTTCTCAATCCTGGTCCTGGGGCTCCACTGCTCTGCACAGTTTTAATGTCTCCCTTATTTAACACACCTGATTGAGATCATTAATTCATTAGGAGAGAGATCCATGAACTGAACTAATGAGCTGATGATCTCAATCAGGTGTGTTTAATAAGAGAGACATGAAAAATGTGCAGAGCAGTGGACGCCCAGGACCAGGATTGAGAACCACTGCCATAGACTATAAATATGAAAACTCTAAACTGAAAACCAAGAAAATGATATGGAGAGAGTGTTTGTTGTCTACTGTAAATGACACTCATGTTTATAATTTAACTAATATATCTCCACATATCTGGTCAGTGTATTTTATTTATTCCTATTAAGGGATAGTTTATTCTAAAACATAAATTGTGTTATTTATGCATGTTTATGTCACTGCAAACATGTATGACTTTATTTGTTCTGTCAAATGCAAAATTAGATATTTGGATTAACATTATGGAAATCTTTTCTATTCAACAACAGTTTTTATTAATCATGTCTGTCAGTCGGTTTTAAGTATTTAGTTAAGTAATTAAGTTTCATCTGTCATAAAAGTATCACGTGACTCGTTTTCTATATTCAGTAGGTGTGTTCGACTTAACGCAGCGCTGTGCAGCTCGATTAAATTCTGACTTAAAGCAGTGCATGCCGGTTAGAAATTTTTGTCCAACTTGAGATGGCGCTGGTGCCATGTTACTGTCACTTTTTTTCACTTTTTTTTTTTTTTTGTATTGAATCACTCAAATTCTGCATTTTACAATAGCCAGCAGGTGAACACAAACACAAAGTCACAACAAAGATGTCAAAATACAAAATTACAATGAATTAGGGAAAAAAAAAAAAAAAAAATAAATAAAATAAAATAAAATATTTTATAAGAAAATTACATGAAAACATGAAAATGTGTACCTATATTAGCTTTCTTGTCAGATTGTAAGTAGATTTTAGGTATTGCTTAACTTCTGATTTTAAAATGAGAAATGATGGTTTATAATCACTATACTTGCATTTATGTATACTAAACTTTGCCAGCAAAAGTAACCGATTAATCAAATAATATTCCTTATGGAATGACATGTCATAAAGTGAAAAAACCAAACAAAACATTTTCAAAACAAAGTTGAAAGCTGGGCATGATATGATCTCTAACAAGGGAGCAGAAATCTGAACAGTTTGACTGAGTAAAGAGTAACTCCAAAATAAATCAAAATTGTTTCTGTGTAGACCACAAAGTGTACATAGTGTATCAATATCACAGTTAAATCTGTTTGCAAGGAAATAGTTACAGGGATAGTATTTATGAATGAGTTTGAAAGAATTTTTTTTTACTTTATTTGTGACTAAATATTTATGAGGTAGTTTCCAGATTTGATGCCATATCAAACCATCAACACAGCTGTTCCAGAAAGTCTAGAGACAACATCCCTTTGAAAAAGGGCCCGAACCTGCTGATTATTGTGCTTGAGGAAGAAGAAAAACAAACTCGAACAACAGCAGTGTCAACAGGATCTAAAGACTGCAGAGAAGATTGGGGACATGTATTTTTACAAAGCATTTTTAGCCCAGAGGGGAAAACATCCATAACTACAGCATATTCTTTAGGAGTGATTGGGATTTTAAATTTAGACAAAAATTCAGAATAAGTGAACAGAAGACCTTGGTTGAAAAGTTGGCTCACCAAAACTATATCATTAGAAAAGCAATTTTCAAAAAACTTTTAGATTTATATAAGATATGTTTATTATTCCATATAAAACATCTATTAGGTGAGAAATTGTTTATAAATTAAATTTCAGGGGAGAAGCATTTGTTTGTGAAAATTGGATAACTTTAATGGAAGTTTAGAAATGCTGTAGTTACAAAGCAAAAGAAAATGAAGACCTCCAACCTGTGAAAAATACAATGAGGAATGATGTTTCATATACTGTTTTTTTTTTTAATTGTTTGATCCAGTTAACTTTAAAAGTATATCTAAGAGTGGTAAAATCTAAGAAGTTCAATCCTCCATTTTCAGTTGTGTTCATAACCACAGATTTCTTAATATAATGGGTTTTATTTTTCCATAAAAAAATTGAAAAGCATAATATCAGCAGTCTTGCAAATATTATTGTTGACTGCTAGAGAGAGAGCTGTATATGTGAGCCTAGAAAGCCGGCGCAGTTTCTTCAGAGCGGCTGCAGGAGCTCTGATGATGACACGGCTGTTTCACGACTGGTCAGATTCACTGCATGACAACGATCACGTGTGTTTTGGGTTTATTCTAACATCCTCAAGTCCAATAATGCTCACAAATCTGTGTTTTTAGAACAGTAAAAGTGTTTTTACTGTAGTCGCAATGTTATATTGAGTTACATTTGTCATAATACACTGATAAAAGCATAAATAACCCCACTTTATTACTGTTTAAATAGAATATGTTTATGTTGAACATTATTCTTGTTCGACTGATAAGTGTCTGACTTGACGGCTCGGTTTTCAACTCTGCCCCCGACTGCACTCGGCTATTCTCGTTGATCGCCATCTGTAGCTGTAGTTCATGTCGAACACACCAAAAGTTTTCTCAAATCATGTGATGTGTGTGAACAGAAAGAAATTTGAGTAATTATTCACTGATCATCTTCCCGTTCACTAAAGCTCTGAACTGCAAAACAAAAGATATTTGAGCTACAAACATGAAAGAAGGAATTAGTTGACTGAATGTTTCATAGGTGAACTCGACACATGTGTCTGAGTATGAAAGATAATATTTGTGGATTACAGCGACGAGTTTCAGAAAACAAACACTTAAACCGCACATAAAGCTGCTGTGTGAGTTCAGAAGACTTACTGCCCTTTAATGTCATTTGTGGAGGCAACTTTTTGAAGGCTGTTATGAGCTGTCATTACATGGAAAGAGCTGCATGACGATTCTTCAAAATCTGCTCATTCATAAGATGAATGAGGGCGAGTAAACAATGTTATATTTGGTTATATGATAATATAAAATATGCATATTAGTATTTACATATAAGAACAGTTTAAAAAGTTTTGTTGTGTGTGTGTGTTTTTTTTTTTCTTTTTCTAAAATCTAATTTTTCAGTGGAAAATAATTTATTAATCAGTCAATTCATGTTAACGTGCAACATTTGTTTTGCAAATTGTTACAGATGTTTAATTAAAGTCATCCAGAAGATGAAGTGATTATTAGAAGCACCTATGAAGAATCACACAGTATCCTTAGTTTTTAAATGATAATGACATGTTCATGCAAACTCAGTAATTATCTTCTTATTTTTTTGTTTCTTTGTGCTGCTGTCAGGGTCAGTGTTTCTGGGAGATGATGTCACTCTAAACCCTGATACTGAAATACAGACAAGTGATGAGATACAGTGGCTGTTTGGAGCTGAAGACACTCTCATAGCTGAAATCAAAAAAGAGACTGGAGAGATGATTACATATGATGGTCCTGGTGTGATATTCAAGAACAGATTCAAGCTGGACAAGACGACTGGATCACTGACCATCATGTGGATCAAAATTCAACACACTGGACTTTATACTCTGAAGATCAGAAGAGGCAGAAAAACCTTAAACAAAAGATTCCAAGTTTCTGTCAATGGTGAGTCACTCCAGTCAGTTTAATAATGATCACATTCTTCATCATTCATTCATTTTTTTTTTTTTTTTTTTTTTTTTTTTCCAGAAGTGAATTTAACTCAAACTGAATAATCTTTAGACTCCTTTCAGAGTTTTTCAGATCATTTCTGTCTTTAGTGTGTTTCTGTCTTTGGTTATTATAAAGTTTGTTTATAAAATCTTTGTCATTTGTCTATTGTCATATAACCACATATAGTGACAAAGCTGCCAAAAATGAAATTACAGCGTAAAAGTTTCTACACAGTGTTTATGTGCTAGTTATCTGATGCATTTCCTGTGCACAGAACGATCATGCTGTATTTAATAAAGTTTTTGTATAGAATTTCATTTTCAGTACAAACTTTTCACACAGCAGTGTAAAGATCAGCACTGATAAAACAGCATCTGTATGATCTGTGTGGATTCATTTCAAACTCTGTTGTTCACATGCACACATACTTGATCTAATGGCATCTGTGTATTTCTGTCTTTCTGTGCACTGTTCTCACACATGAAGAGAGGAGATAGAAGTGATGGAGGGAGAATCTGTCACTCTAGAGCCTGCTGCTGAAATAAACAAAGATGATTTGATACTGTGGCTGTTTGAAGATAAAGAGCTGCTCATGTTCAAAAGAGAGACCGGAGAGATCTTTACATATGATCGTGTTGCTGGTGGGAGATTCAAAGACAGACTGAAGCTGAACAAAAAGACGGGATCTCTGACCATCAGAAACACCAGAACTGCACACTCTGGACTCTATAAACTACAGATCATATCCAGTAGTGGTGTTTTAGACCAGTCATTTATTGTCACTGTCAAAGGTGAGTAGCTCAAGTCAGTATAATAATGATCACAGATCTTCATTGGCAGTTTTGCTCCATAATTTTGTTCTTCTGCATGTAATTCAGCTCAAACTGACTAATGTTCATTCAGAGTTTGATCTGTAGATCATTTTATATTTTAGAAATATGTGAATCAAGTTTTGAAATCTCCCTTTTGAACTACATTGTGAAATAAACTATGTTCTGCTGCTGTCTCAAAAGGGTTTGAGTTATCAAATCTGAAGCTAATACACAGTACTATTAAATTTCTGTTTAAGAAAACCGCAAACTGTCTTTATTTCAGACTGATAAAACAGCATCTGAATTATGATTTAGTCATTTCAAACTCTGATTACATCAACACACTTGATCTAAAGAAAAATTTGTCTTTGTTTTTCTCTGATTTCTATGTGCTGCTGTGACAGATAAAGTGGAGGAGAAATCAGTGAATGAGGGAGAATCTGTCACTCTAAACCCTGATACTGAAATACAAAGAGATGATCAGATCCTGTGGATGTTTGGAGATGAAGACGATCTCATTGCTCAAATCAAAGGAGGGACTGGAGATGACATATGATGGTGCTAATGAGAGATTTAAAGATAGACTGAAGCTGGACAATATGACTGGATCACTGACCATCACAAACATCTCAACTGAACACACTGGACTCTATAAACTACAGATCAGCAGCAGCAGCAGAGGGATCTTGTACAAGAAATTCAAGGTTTCAACAGAATGTAAGTAACTGTCTTTCAGTTTATTTTGTAAAATGTACACAAGTGTAAGAGTGATGATGCACTGAATGAACAGTTTTACACTGAACTGAATTTTAATAGGCAAAGGTGCACATTATAGTGTGTGACTGTATTTTCACATTCAATATGCATTTTCATCAATTTATCCAGTTGGTTCAAAATTGTTTAATGCAGAACAGGAAATGAACATACCAATTAAGTATAAATTATTTACCTGTATTTATAAATATTGAATGTATTTTAAAACAAGTATTTTGTTCTAAAATATTATTAATGTCACATAATCAGTACAATGGCAGATCCTGGCATAGGAAATATAATCAGCTGTCTAGGCTCACAACGTGCTGAGGGGCGACATGAGACACCACCTGCACATGCAGCTTTCAGACATGACTGACTTCCTTTTCTTTATAGTTAATTCATGGTATTTTTTTAAATTACACTTTCAGATAAACATCATTTACTATTTTTAATAATGTGGCAGGCCGGTCCCCACATTGTCAAAAATTTCAGGTTTTACTATCCTTATGGGGACATTTGTTCCCCACAATGTAGCAAAAACAACTACACACACACACACCCTTAATGAAACTTTACTGATGTGTTATAATCTCCTAATTTCTTTGTTTCTATGTGCTGCAGTGACAGATAAAGTGGAGAACAAAGTAGTGAATGAGAGAGATTCTGTCACTCTAAACCCTGATACTAAAAATACAGAAATACAGGAGGATGATCTGGTCCTGTGGATGTTTGGATATAATAACAATGTCATTGCTCAGATCAGAGGAGGGACTGAACAGACATACGATGGAGATAGAAAGAGATTCAAAGATAGACTGAAGCTGGACAAGACGACTGGATCACTGACCATCACAAACATCTCAACTGAACACACTGGATTCTATAAACTACAGATCATCAGCAGCAGCGGAGGGATCTTGTACAATAATTTCTCTGTTTTAATACAACGTAAGTAACTGTCTTTGTTTATTTGTTAAAATGTACACAAGTGTAAGAGTGACGCTGCACTGAATGAACAGTTTTACACTGAACTGAATTTTAACAGGCAAAGGTGCACATTATAGTGTGTAAATGTATTTTCACATTCAATATGCATTTTCATCAATTTATCCAGAGCAGGAAATGAAGACACAAATTAAGTATAAATAATTGACCTGTATTTATAAATATTGAATGTATATTAAAACATGTATTTTGTTCTAATATAGTTATTAATGTCACATTATTAGTACAGTGTCAGATCCTGTCATAGGCAATATAATCAGCTGTCTAGTGCTTGCAACGTGCTGAGGGGCGACATGAGACACCGCCTGCACATGCAGCTTTCAGACAGACATTTCTTTTCTTTATAGTTGATTTATGGCGTTTTATGGCAAAATGTTGAGAGTTAATTAACATGAGAGCACATCCAGATAATGCATGAGCGCAGTTCTCTCTGCTTGCAGGATGATTTCCTTCACTCGCAAAACTAGATACACACTCTCAAATATACAGTGTGTTATTAATTTGCTCTGCTCTCCATCAGATAGTGTGCACTCACAAATCTCTATGTGCTCTTGCTCTAGAAGTCTTTTCTCTCATGGTTTTATTGTTGCTAGAAGCTATTAACCATCAGACTTCCACGATTGATCAATAAAATAACATTTAAATCGTAAAGAAATGAAGAATCCATTGTTATATGGTGAATATACAAATTTCATGATGTAGAAACTTTTTGTTTTGTAGATATTTTTTTTTTTTGTAGATATAGGACACCAAATAAACCAGAACCACTACTGCATGTACATGTGTAAACAAATGCACACACACATCCTTCATAAAACTTTGCTGACTTGTTATAATCTCCTAATTTCTTTGTTTCTATGTCCAGCTGTGACCAATAAAGTGGAGGAGAAATCAGTGAATGAGAGAGATTCTGTCACTCTAAACCCCCATACTGAAATACAGAGAGATGATCAGATTCAGTGGATGTTTGGAGATGAAAACGATCTCATTGCTCAGATCAGCGGAGGGACTGGAGAGACACGTGATGGAGATAAAAAAAGATTCAAAGATAGACTGAAGCTGAACAACACGACTGGATCACTGACCATCACAAACATCTCATCTGAACACACTGGACTCTATAAACTAAAGATCATCAGCAGCAGCAGAGGGATCTTGTACAAGGAATTCAAGGTTTCAGTACAACGTAAGTAACTGTCTTTCAGTTTATTTTGTAAAATGTACACAAGTGTAAGAGTGATGATGCACTGAATGAACAGTTTTACACTGAACTGAATTTTAATAGGCAAAGGTGCACATTATAGTGTGTGACTGTATTTTCACATTCAATATGCATTTTCCTCAATTTATCCAATTGGTTCAAAATTATTTAATGCAGACCAGGATATTAATACACCAATTAAGTATAAATAATTTACCTGTATTTATAAATATTTAATGTATATTAAAACATGTTTTTTTGTTTTTAAATATTATAGTTATTAATGTCACATTATTAGTACAGTGGCAGATCCTGGCATAGTCGATATAATCAGCTGTCTAGGGCTCACAATGCGCTGAGTCATGGCATGAGACACTGCCTGTGCATGCAGCTTTCAGACATGTCTTCCTTCTTTTCTTTATAGTTGATTTATGGTGTTTTTTACCACTTGCAGGAGTATTTCCTTCACTCACAAAACTAGAAACACGCTCTCAAATATAAAGTGTGTTATTAATTTGCTCTGCTCTCCCTCAGATAGTGTGCACAAATCTCTTTGTTTTTATTGTTGCTAGAATCTATTAACCAATCAGACTTCCATGACTGACTGATAAAATAACATTTAAATTGTAAAGAAATGAAGGATCCATTGTTATATGGTGAATATACAAATTTCAGGGTGTAGCAACTTTTTGTTTTGTAGGTATTTTTATTATTTAATAGTTATTTGAGGTAAGTGTTTATAACGTTCAACAATAAAAGTGTATAAAATGTATGTAATGTTGCATCTTTACACATTTTGGGAGTGACGTGTCTTCTTTTGCGTAGGACACCAAATAAACCAGAACCACTACTGCATGTACATGTGTAAACACACACACACACACACACACACACACACATCCTTAATGAAACTTTACTGACTTGTTATAATCTCCTAATTTCTTTGTTTCTATGTGCTGCTGTGACAAATAAAGTGGAGGAGAAATTAGTGGATGAAGGAAAATCTGTCACTCTAAACCCTGATACTGAAATAAAGGGGGATGATCAGATCCTGTGGATGTTTGGAGATGAAGACGATCTCATTGCTCAAATCAGAGGAGAGACTGTAAAGATATATGATGGAGCTAAAAAGAGATTCAAAGATAGACTGAAGCTGGACAAGACGACTGGATCACTGACCATCACAAACATCTCAACTGAACACACTGGACTCACTGGACTTTATAAACTACAGATCATCAGCAGCAGAGGGATCTTGTACAAGAAATTCTGGGTTTTTATAAAATGTAAGTAACTGTCTTTCAGTTTATTTTGTAAAATGTACACAAGTGTAAGAGTGATGATGCACTGAATTTAATAGGCAAAGGTGCACATTATAGTGTGTAACTGTATTTTCACATTCATTATGCATTTTCCTCAATTTATTCCAGTTGGTTCAAAATTATTTAATGCAGAGCAGGAAATTAATACACCAGTTAAGTATAAATAATTGAGCTGTATTTATAAATATTGACTGTATATTAAAACAAGTATTTTGTTCTAAAATATTATAGTTATTAATGTCACATTATTAGTACAGTGGCAGATCCTGTCATAGGCAATATAATCAGCTGTCTAGTGCTTGCAACGTGCTGAGGGGCGACATGAGACACCACCTGCACATGCAGCTTTCAGACAGACATTTCTTTTCTTTATAGTTGATTTATGGCATTTATGGCAAAATGTTGAGAGTTAATTAACATGAGAGCACATCCAGATAATGTGTGAGCACAGTTTTCTCTGCTTGCAGGATGATTTCCTTCACTCACAAAACTAGATACACACTCTCAAATATACAGTGTGTTATTAATTTGCTCTGCTCTCCATCAGATAGTGTGCACTCACAAATCTCTATGTGCTCTTGCTCTTGAAGTCTTTTCTCTCATGGTTTTATTGACCAATAAAATAACATTTAAATTAAAGAAATGAAGATCCATTGTTATATGGTGAATATACAAATTTCAATAAAACTTAGCATTTAAATTGTAAAGAAATGAAGAATCCATTGTTATATGGTGAATATACAAATTTCATGATGTAGAAACTTTTTGTTTTGTAGTTTTTATACTGACCAAAATGATATTGAAACATTTTTTTTTTTTTTTTTTTTTTTTTTTTTAGATATAGGACACCAAATAAACCAGAACCACTACTGCATGTACATGTGTAAACAAACACACACACACATCCTTCATAAAACTTTACTGACTTGTTATAATCTCCTAATTTCTTTGTTTCTATGTGCTGCTGTGATGGATGAAGTGGAGGAGAAATCAGTGAATGAGGGAGATTCTGTCACTCTAAACCCCCATACTGAAATACAGGAGGATGATCAGATTCAGTGGATGTTTGGAGATAAAAACATCTCATTGCTCAGATCAGCGGAGGGACTGGACAGACACGTGATGGAGATAAAAAGAGATTCAAAGGTAGACTGAAGCTGAACAACACGACTGGATCACTGACCATCACAAACATCTCATCTGAACACACTGGACCCTATAAACTAAAGATCATCAGCAGCAGCAGAAAGATCTTGTACAAGGATTTCAGTGTTTCAATAAAATGTAAGTAACTGTCTTTCAGTTTATTTTGTAAAATGTACACAAGTGTAAGAGTGATGATGCACTGAATGAACAGTTTTACACTGAACTGAATTTTAATAGGCAAAGGTGCACATTATAGTGTGTAAATGTATTTTCACATTCATTATGCATTTTCCTCAATTTATTAAATTGGTTCAAAATTATTTAATGCAGAGCAGGAAATTAATACACAGATTAAGTATAAATAATTTACCTGTATTTATAAATATTGAATGTGTATTAAAACATGTATTTAGTTCTAATATAGTTATTAATGTCACATTATTAGTACAGTGGCAGATCCTGTCATAGGCAATATATTTAGCTGTCTAGTGCTCGCAACGTGCTGAGGGGCGACATGAGACACCGCCTGCACATGCAGCTTTCAGACAGACATTTCTCTTCTTAATAGTTGATTTTTGGCTTTTTTTTTTTTAAATGTTGTTTAATGTGTGCATTGAGAGCACATCCAGGTAATGTGTGAGTGCAGTTCTCTTAAAAATACAGTGTGCTCTGTTATTAATTGTCTCTGGTCTCCCTCTGATATTGACATCCTTATGAAACTTAACTGACTTGTTATAATCTCTTCATTTCTCTGTTTCTATATGCTGCTGCTGTCACAAATGAAGCGAGGGAAAAATCATTGATGAATGAAAATAATGTTGAGATTCAGTTGTTTGTGCTGAATATCTTTAACTTTACAACATCATGATCTGATGTGTGTGATTTAGCTTCATTCAATTTCAAACAAATGACTAAGTGAATTAAAGAGTGACTGTCCTGAGAGAAATGCTTTTAATGCTACAGAGAAGTGTAAAATATTCAGTTAAACTTTACATTTCAGTTTGCATATGTTCATAGAAGCATTACTGAGTTCACAAATATAATAAATGTCATTTTCATTTGAGAAAAGTGCTTTGATCCTGTCAAATGAACAAAATGTGCAAAAAAGTAAAAGCTTGTCATTTTTTTTTTTTTTTAGTTGTATCTCATATAATACAAAATCCACAACAGTGCATCTTCTGTTTTTAATTTGTCATTGTCTCTGTATTTTCCTTCAGATTCCACAGAAGAGCGAGTGAATGAATCAGTGACTGTCGTGATGCCGCTGCTGGGTGGAGAGAATCTGGATGTAGTGAATGATGAGGAGGGGACGAGTTCACTTTAATAACATAAGACCCGCCCACCAGTGTCAATCACTCTGACATCATCAACATTTCAACTCCAGCTACAACAACACAAACATGTTTCTGCTTTTATGAGCCTCTAAAATCCGTCCAATGAAAGTGAGAAATTAATCTGTGTTGAGCTGTAAAACTTCATTGTTTTAGAACCAAGAAACATGTTTATCAAACACTTTCAAATATCATTTTATTCATGTTACACGTCATTCCTGTTACTCTGTTTAGCACAGTATTAGTTTGACTCTCACAGTTTTGATTTTGTGTGATTATAGACAGTGTGTGTCAAAGTATCATATGCTTTTTTTTTTGTCAATTTTAATCTCAATTTTTAAATCATTTTAAAAGTGTTTTTTTTTTTTTGTTGTGACTATTGTTTTTGATTATTCTACTTCCTTTTTTGTGATTATTGTTTTTATGACTATTCTACTTCCTTTTATGTAAAGCACTTACATAATTATTACCTTTTACATACAAAATTACCTTTGTGTATGAAATGTGCTATATAAATAAACTTGCCTTGCCTTATAAGAAGTTTTACCACAGCAGTGTTTCTCTAACCATTGTATTGGCCAGAATCAGATTGTGTTGATGGTCAGAATTGATCACAGTGTTTCTCCAAAGCTGAGATCACATGATCTTCTTCATGTGTATAGTGCCTTTGTTTTCATGCTGAAGCAGTTGAAATCAGCTTTATTGCACTTGTAGCAAATTAAGATGGAAAAGGTGTGTTGTTCAGTCCTAGTTGTGATATGATAACATGATATTTTAGTAATTTTGACAAAATCATTTGCTTGATGAATAAATGCTCATGTAAAATATTGATATATCACTGATCTTAATTTTGGATCATTTCTGTCCTCAAGTGAACAGACACTGATACAGATTTTGTTTTCTAAAAACTTTTTTTTTTTTTTTTTTTTTTTTTTTTTTAATGCAATGCATAAACAATGTGTCTAATTATACAATTATATGTGACTGTTACAATACAAATAATAAATAAAAAAAAATAAAAATTCTGTTGAATGTTTTGCTGCATACTGTATGTTTTCTTTGATTAATGCACTACATCAAATCTTCAGAGTAGACTGAATATGACCAGATACAGTTAAAAAAAAAAGAGAAGTACCGTAAAATAATTTGAATTCTAGTTGTGTTTGTTGTAAGCAGAAATATCAGGGACTGAAAATGGAGCTATAAAATCAATTATTCACTGAATGAAACAGTGCTAAATGGTAATTACGGTGACAATAATAATAATAATGTTTCGTGTTCGATTTATATGCATTTTTTTTATTATTATTATTATTTTACAGTTTACATTTTTATTTTGGTTATTTTACAGTTTAAAAGTAGACAGGTTTTTATGATTCTCAAGTGCTGCCAAAAAATGTTTTTTATATGCACTTCATCTTTTTCAGCACACGATGGCAGTAGAAGAAAAAAAATAGTGCAATATTAGTAAATTGGATATAATCCATGTCTCAGATTGTAAATGTGCAAATTGATCAATAAAAATATATAAAATAATAAAAATGAATACATTTTTTAAGTAATTGCAAATAATTCAAATTTCCATTTTCCATTTCATATTTCTATTTCAATGTTTCATCAAAAAAACCTGATGAAAAACACATCCACGTATTCAATAATCAGATTTCAATAAGCAGCACAACTGTTTTCATCGAAGAAGGGTAATGTTGAAATAAATAAAAAAAAAAAGTTTACACATATCAGCTCCAGATGGACTAAAGCGATTTTCATATTTGGTCACAAGGGGGAGCCACAGCCACGTCATCATCTGCATTAGGAGAGTCACGTGTTGCTGTACAACATCATCTTGAAAGCACCTGAGAAAGACTGATTCACTGGTAAAATGTATTAATTAAATACTAGCAATTTATATGCTACATACATATGCCATTATTTAATCAAAATACAGAAATTAGTTTGAATTGCCTTTAATGGAAGAAATCTGTGTAGTTACAACATGTAACCAGCAGAGAAGAGAGAAATTAAAACACACCATGACCTACAGAATACTTTCACTGTAAATTATTAACATAAAAGTGTTATGAATGTTCTAGTATAATTAAAGCAAAATGTTAATTGAATGAGACCATTTCATGAAACCAGATTTGGGAACAACAACAGTTTTCAATCATCATCAGTATGATAAGATAAATCTTAAATATAAATGTTACGTATAATACAGGAAAATACAGATTTTTTACGAGATTATGTTTGTAAATATTTAAAAATTAATATACAGATTATTAAAAAGAAAAGCATTTTTAAGGCCTTGTTTTTTCATGTTTGGTCAGTAGTTTGGGGCAGCTGTGGCCTAATGGTTAGAGTCGGCCAAAAATTAATTAACCAAAATTAACCATGGTTAATTTTTAGTAAGAGCTCACATGGAAGACACATGATTGGCAAATCAACATGATTTTTTTCCCCCTCCAATAAGGTAGGAAGAATTTTTTTAAGCAGTGTAAATTTAATGAGACAAGTATATGCGACAGTTTATTTTTTTAAGCTTGATTACTCTTCTACACACTCAAGGTATCTATATTTTTAGGATATAGTACAGGCTAAATAGGCAAATTGGGAAGCAGCAGAGAAAACTTGAAAAAGTAGCTTTTTGCATTGTATCTAACTCTGTTATTTACACTATTGACACCACAGTTGTCAGTATCAATCATAAAATAATAAATATCAGTGACTAAGATAAAATATTTCAAAACAATAGTAAAGGAGATTGACACTAATTCTCTACTCATCAGAGACTGTGACATTAAATCTCTGCTGGTAAAAGTGTTAGTTTAAATAAATCAATAGATCATTTAATTTGAAATAGTGGACCACAACTAGCAACATGTTAGTAAGAAAATAAAAGCACATTATGGTGTATTTTATTTATAATGGGAATAACAGTGAAACAGTGGTTGCAGATTTTGGTCACACTTTATTTTACTTTTTTCTTTTTTCAGTAAATTGCTTACACTGCTTTCATCTCACTTGTCACTTTTTGCTTTTTGAGAGTGTGCAGACTTTTTTACCTTTAAGGTCCAGTTCTCACCATTAACTCACTATTACCGAGGACTATTACCCTTGAGCTTTTGAGTCTGTTTACTGACATACATAATTCATTATATCAACATTACAATAAATGTACTGTATGTGTGTCAAAAGCAGACAATTTCTATGAATTTAAAAACAGTATATCCTTGTTCAGGGGTTTTCTGTGTCTACAAAATGGCTCTGCATGGGTGTCACACATTAAGTTTAATGCTTTTTTGGCACCTACTGGTGAAAATCAATGGCAATGTATGTCTACACATGGACTGAAACATAATGTGTTTCCATATTCAGTCACAAGAGGGAGCTAAAGCAGCATCATCCATAACAGGAGAGTCATATGTTGCTGTAAAACATCACCAAAAAACATCCAAATAAAGAAACAACAAATACTGCATAACAAAATAAAACACTTTCAATTAATGTGTTGTTTGCAAATACTTTCATTTCACCAGAAAATACAAATAAGTTTGATTTGGGCTTCAGATGAGGAGGTTGTGCCTCATTTTCCCATAGTGTAATTACAACATCTACCAGCAGGAGTGAACAGACAACAAAACAATATGAAAAAATGCTCAATAAATAAATAAATAATGAATCCATCTCTGGAAACAAAGAGGAATTCAATCACCATCACTATGATTGACATTCAAGACATTTAATCACAGTTCTGCTATATAATTAGATATTTTAATATTTCCTGAATAAACACAAATTGCTGAACAATATACTGAACATTTTTCACAGAAACTTCTAGTGATGATTATCAGAACAAATCTGAATCAAAAACACGATCAGACTGTGATCTCATACCTACATTAGAAATATATTTTTTATTAGATTATGTAAATTTTAAACACTTAAGACAAGGATTTACAAAGTTTCCAGTTTCTATGGCCTTGTTTTTCCATATTCGGTCACTAGTTGTCGCTCCAGCAGGATCCTTATAAACCGCTTTAACATAACTGAAAAGTTTTAACATAGTACAAACAAAGTCTGTCTATTCTATAATCTTCACGTATGTTGAATATATATATATATATATATATATTTATATTGTTCAGTACTGAAAGCAAACTTTCTGATGCACTGGTCAGTTTCTGCTCTGTTTTTCACACTTATATCTCTCACACACATTCACATGCATAAAAACAGAAATAACTTAAGTTTGATTGACACTTTTGGCTCCTGAGAGCTTCAGTTTCATGAAGGATTTAAGATTTCAAGATTTCTCCATTCAAATAGACTGGACTTGGTCATGGATGCCCAAAATATCTGCCCAGATGCTTTTCAAATATTGCTGCAGAGTGAGCAGATTTTCCTTGAAATGGACTTGGATTGATATTGATTAATATATACACAGTTCAAATAATTGAATAAATATATTGAATATATTTCCATATATCAGTGTTTAAAGGCCTAACAAATCAGTGAGAGCAATTAAAAATGTCATGTGTTTCCATATTCAGTCACAAGAGGGAGCTAAAGCAGCATCATCTGCATTAGGAGACACATGTTTCTGTACAACATCATCATGAAAACATCTAAAAAGAATCAGTCACTGGTTAAATATAAAATATTTAAATATTTACAGTTGTGCATGTTGCTACAAAATACTTTTATTTCACCAGACTACACATATATGTTTGAATGTCATTCAAAGAAGGGTGTTGCCTTGTGTTTGTAGGTAAGTGTAGTTTCATCATCCACCAGCAGGGGTGAACAGGCCATACAGTACTAACCTAAAGAGAGCAAACAATACATACCATGAGCCAATGAAAATGCATATATGATGAAAATGCTCAAAAATGCAAGTATTATGAATGTCCATGTATTTTAAAATAACAGTGTTGTTTGGAGAAAACCATTTCATTAATTCATCTGTGGAAACAAAGGATTTCAAACAACAGCAGTGACAGACATTAAAGATATTTCATTAGAGTTCAGTGAGGAAAATGAGCTGCTATATAATGTTAATATTTCCTGATCAAACACACAGATCACTGAATAATACACAGCTTTTCCCAGGAGCTTCTGGTGACAACGACCTCAACAAATCTGATTTAAAATCATAAACAGGATCAGGCAGTAATTACATCACTCATACAATAATTTAGTCAAATATGTTCTTATTGGATTATGAAAATATATATTTGTTTTTCATATACACTTCCAAAAAAACTGAAGTATCCACAAGGCCTTGGTTTTCCATCTTCAGACACTAGTTGGCGCTCCAGCAGGGTCTTTAGTAAAGATGTACTGTCTGTATACAATTAAACTGAGTTAAAATGAGTGAATCAGAATTCAAAGAGTTTGGCATGTTTATTTGTCAATAAATAAATAAATAAAAACACCTAATAAAATCCTGTTTAATTCCCATAATGATGAACTGTTTATGTGATGTTTGACCTTTTGACCTTTAGTCAATATCATTCACACAGTGACTTTCAGGATCACAATAAACTGTCAAAAATCATTTCTAAATGTGTAAAATGACAAAATTGTTCCAAACAGTAATAAAGCAGAAATGAGTCATATTGAGTCAGAATTAGTTTGCTCTTCACTAAACACAGATGTAGATCCTGTACAATGTGTCATTATCTGTGTACTGATGTACTGTTCTGTATTTTTTATTTATTTATTTTTTTATTATTATTATTATTTTTTTATGTGACATCAACATGATTTGATTATGTTATATAAAGCAGATCTAAATGCTATTGGTTAGTATTAAAAATAATATTTCCAATGTTCTGGTCAGTTTCTTCTGTGGTTTTCACACTCCATCTCTCTCACACACGTTCACATGTATAAAAACAGAAGTATCAGGATCTTTTTGGCTCTTGAGAGCTTCAGTTTCCACTGTTTTTCTGCATTTATATCAGCAGAAGCTCTTTAAATGCTCATTGTTTAAAGGTTAAAGTGTCTCAACACTTGCAGTTTTCTCTCTCATCTGCTCTCTATTGACCAATTGCTACTATATTCACACACAAAATACATGTTTTGATGTGAATCATTCAGATTGTTGTATTGAACTCATCTCTTGCTGAAGGAGCAAGACTCTTTCATGTGGTGATTCAGTGACTGATGCAGCTGATGTCAGTGGTTTAAATGGTCTGTGGAGTTTGATTATGGTTTGTGGGAAGTGGAAAAACACTGGACCAAACAATGATTATAACAACTGAACACCATGGAGATACTTGACCAGGCCAGACATCTGTGGATTGAGAGGTTCAACAGACATGTATGTAAAAATGTGGTAAAATAGTGGTGATGAGAGATAAAGATAAAGCTAGAGCAGAGTGGAATATAAACTGAAGAAATGACTAATGTTCACACATTTATTTTTGTGATCGTGTGACTGTGTTCAGTTTTGTCTTCTCCGCTTCTCATTTCACACTCATGTCTTTTTTTTTTTTTCACTACAGTGGTCAACATCTTCCTAGAACTGATTAACAGTTTGTTTTCAGCAGAGTCAGTCGCAGACATGATGAGGTTAATGTTTGTCACCTTTTAAAATACATTTTTAATGTTTATTCACTAAAAGTTTTCTCTCTTTTTGATCATTCTTTTCATGTATTTGTTATATTTAAGTCATTGTTATTTATTTATTTATTTTATTTTATTTTTGCAATTAAAGGCCTAGTAGTGTCCTTGTATTTTCTTGTTAAAAGTGTGTGTTAAATGAACAATTGTAAGTATAATAGAATGATGGCCTGTATGATATTGTATTTTGAAATGCAGTACATTTGATCAATCATGAGGCAAATGCAAAAAGAAATATTCAGTCTTCAAGAATACAGCTGATGTAAGATACAAGTCACTTTGAAAAAAAGTACCTGCTAAATGCATCAGTGTAAATGTTACACAAATTCAATGAGTAACAAGGCCACAGATGAATGATAGCAGAATAAAAACATATTGTGTTGTGTTGGTGTTTGCAAACCTAATGTTTTATTAACTTTGACAAAAACATCTGCTTGGAGAATAAATGTTCCCATAAGATACTAATATGCCTCTGATCTTAATGTCTGATAATTTATGTCCCCTACTAGAGAAACACTGATACAGCTTTTGCTTCCTAACAGCTGTTTTCAGATGAAACACATGAAAATGTACACTATCAACATGTTTTTAGCAATATGCTAATATGTTTTCCACTATGCTAATACAGCTAACATGTCATTAGCATGATGTTAGCATGCTATTAGCATGTCTTAGCACTTTGGTAGGTGATTCTAGCATGTTCTTAGCATGTTTTAGCTCTTTGCCAAGCAATGCTAACATGATATAACATATTGTTAGCATGATGCTAACATATTTTGACATATTTTAATCGTTTTAGCAATTTGCTATACTTTTTTGCATGTTTTAACACTTATCTAATCACTATTAGCAAGTATTTATTCACTGTTAGTATGTTGGGATTCCTGTTAGCTAGCATGGGTTAAAAAAAACATCTTCCATCTCTACACGATATTCTGATGCAAAGATACAGGACTTGCTAAATGGTTGTTAAGGTATTGTGTTTGGTTGCTAGGGAGTGGCTTGACAGGTGTCAATGAGGATATGCCAAAGGCTGCTTCGCTGCTAAAAACAAAACAAAACAAAACAAAAAAAACAACTAAAACCAGCCTATGCTGGTTGGCAGGTTTTAGCTGGTTTAAGCTGGAAGTAGCTGGTTTTAACTGGTCTCCCAGCCTGACCAGCTAAGACCAGCCTGGAAGTGACCAAAACCCTTCTAAAACCAGCCTGCTGACCAGCTATGATTTTTTTTTTCAGCACCATCTAGTATGTGCCAACCAGCCTAGGCTGTTTTAGATGTACTTTTTTTTCCTGGGGACAAGCTCAGCAGAAGGTTTCAAAATTTCTTAAATTAACCATGTGTTACCACTTCCTGGGCACAATCAAATAACTGAATTTCAAAATTTCTTAAATTAACCATGTGTTGGTCGTTTGCGATGCACCTATCAAATAACTGAATACAGCAATCAATCAGCACAGCGCAAACAAGCAACACCTGGTTATTTTAGGCAATTTAGAAATCCTGTGCTGAGCATGTCCCTGGGAAGTGGCACGTCTGGTCACCCTAATATAAACCAACCCCCGAGTCTCTATGACATTTGGATTTGAAAATACGCTTGTTTGAGTTTGGGTTGCTAGGGTTGGTACCGCATGTCTATATAACACTGTGATCCAAAGATATCCATCGGGGCCTTTAATAATTGCAGTCATTGGATCAATTGCTAGGGTGGTCTAAATGGTTGCTAGGCAATGGCTTGATAGATTCACACAAAATTCCAATGTAAATTACCATAGTAGGAAAAACGTGAGTTCAGAAGTTGTTTCATGGACCGTCCCTCACCATAGTATGTCCATGGGGCAAATTTTTTGCGCCCCAGGGATACAATTTATACCCCACTGAGGAGTATGTTCTCACACAGCTTCCTAGCCTTTTCAAATGTGGTGACCCACATGTTTGTCACTCAGAGCCCATCATGGCCCATCAAAGTTGGTTGCAATGCAAAGTCTATGGGATTTTTTTCATCTGTTTTTTCACCTGCTGTACGATCATTGTATATGAAAGTCATAGTAGACCTCTCCTCAATAAGCCGCACAATTTGACACCTCTTTCATGGGGGACGAGTTACTCACCAAAGTTTGTATGGAAGAAAAACAATAGTAAGTATGTGAGGTAATAATACTGATGCTTCGCCTTTAGCAAGCACCACTAATGAGTGGGACTTGCTGTGGCAAAACTCTGTAGTTTCTAGGGTGTTATAAGTTGTTGCTAGGTGGTTGCTAGGGTATTCTGGGTGGTTGTTATGGTGTTGCTTCATGGTTGCTAGGTTATCTTGAATGGTAGCTGGGGTGTTGCTACAGGGTTTCTAAGGTGCTCTGGGTGGTTGTTTGGATGTTGCTATGCAGATGTTAGGGTGTTCTGGATGGTTGCTATGGTGTTGTTAGGTTATTCTAGGTGGTTGCAAGGCAGTTGATTGCACAGATACTATTTGATCTGAACTGAGCTGGGCGATGACATCGCTGACTCAATGATGAACTGCCTTTAACTGAAAATTAAACTGTTTACTGTTGGCCTTTTGCATTATTACACACTTTTTCCTATTTAAGATTGTAAATCACTTTGACAATCTGTATTATTAAAAGTGCTAAATAAATATATACAGGTGCTATGGTAAGCTTGGTGGTTGCTAGGGTGTTACTAGGCAGTTGCTAGGGTGTTGTGGTTGGTTGCTAGGTGGTTGGTGTTTGATCATTATTATGCAGTTTCATAGTTCTTAGCTTGTTCAGTGACCTTCATAATCAACATTTAATCAGAATTCAGGGAACTGAGCTGCTATAATAAGTTGATAATTTCTGATCAAAAACAGATCATTGAATAATATGGAGGTTGTCAAAGCAGCTTCTAGTGATCACATAACTCATAAAATAATTAAGGAAAATATGTTGTCACCTTAGAATTATAAGGTTCTATCTGCATTCTGAGCACTTTTGAGTTATTGAGCTTCAAAGTTTTTGAACATAGATTTCTGTAGATAGAACCATTTTTGTTTTCTAAAAAGAGTCCCAAAATGTAGACAGCTTATAAAAGAAACCTCACATAATGTAAATAAGTTGTCACAGAATGAGAATATGTGAATAATTCAATTAAAAAAAAAAAAAAAGTCAAATAGAACCTTATAATTCTAAGGTGACAATATATTTTAATAGATTACGGAATTACTGAAGAGTTAGCATACACTTAAAAAAGAGTTTATGTGAAAATATTTTCACATATCAGTTTTTAAGGCCTATGACTGTAAAATAACGTTGTTTTTCCATGTTCAGTCATTAGTTGGTGCTCCAGCAGGGTCTTTAGGTGAGACTTGCTGTCTGTACACCATTAAACTGAGTTGAATCTGAATTAAAATGACTGAATCTGAAGTTTAAAAATGATTCTAACATTGGTCAAAAAAAAAAAAAAGATAATTTATTTAATATCCTATAATGATCACCTCTCTGTGTGTGTGTGATGTTTGACCTTTTGACCTTTAGTCTAAAACATTCACACAGTGACATTCAGAATCACAATAAACGGTCAAAAATCAATTGTAAATGGTTCAAATTTGACAAAAATCATTCAAAACAGTAATACTTGAGAAGTGAGTCATTCTGATTAATCAGAATTCACTCATCACTCAACACAGATGTGTAGATCCTGTACAAGGTCTCAATATCTGTGTACTTTGATGTACTGTTCTGTAATTTTTAATAATGTGATATATTGACATGATTTGATTGATTTTATAAAGCGGATCTGACTGCTATTAAAAATAAAACATAATTTCCAATGGTCAGTTTCTTCTCTGGTTTTCACACTCCATCTCTCTCTCTCACACACACACACACGTTCCATGTTCACATTGTTCTGTGGAGTTTGATTATGGTTTGTGGGAAGCAGAGAAACACTGACTGAACCAAACAATGATTTTAACAGCTGAAAGACAGTGGACATGTCTGATCAAGCCAAACATCTGTAGATCATGGGGTTCAACAGCCATGCCTGCAAAAATGTGTTAAAATAGTTGTGGTGAGAGATAAAGATCAAACTAAAAGCAGAGTGGAAATATAAACTGAAGAACTGACTAAAGGCCACACATTTATTTTTGTGACTGTGAACATTTTTTTTCTTCTCAGCTTCTCATTTCACGCTCATTGTCTTTTTCCCCCCCCACTCCAGTCGTTACCATTGTCCTAGAACTGCTAACACACTTTGACATGATGAGATTAACCCATTTGTGCCCACATTTTTTCTAAATAGTTCTATTTGTCTTAAATTGGTGGAACATAGTGCAGAACAAAGTGCAGCCATTAAGTTGCCCTTAAAGGAGGTTGTGTATCAAAAAGTTAAATGAAAATAAATAAATAATAATAATTGGGTATGTATATTTTCTGAAGAAAATGTGAGTGGTGCTTGCCATGGCAAAACTAGGCACTTGGCACTAATAGTAACCCTAATCATGTTAGCATCATGTTAACAACATGCTAACAACATGTTAATTGTGTAAGCATTATTCTAACAACATGTTAACACAAGATAAAACAAAATTAACATGATTAACATGTTGCTAGCATGATATTAACATGTTTTATCCCGTTTCTTTGGGTATCTAAATACTGGTGGTTTTAACAATCAACAGAAAACAATGTTTTACAACTTGTAATATTGAGATAATACACCTGATAACACAAACCAACACATTCTCACCTGTGAGAGGTTATCCCGTTTCTTTGGGTATTTAAATACTGGTGGTTTTAACAATCAACGGCTATGCAAGATTGTGGCATCTTTGAATTTTCATTGATTATTATGGTGAATGACGTAAACAAAATGGCGATCAGTTGCCCATGGTGGCTATGGGGTTATGGTATGGGCAGGTGTATGTTATGGACAACGAACACAGCTGCATTTTATTGATGGCATTTTGAATGCACAGAGATACCGTGACGAGATCCTGAGGCCCATTTTTGTGCCATTCATCCATGACCATCACCTCATGTTGCACCATGATAATGCACGGCCCCATGTTGCAAGGATCTGTACACAATCCCTGGAAGCTGAAAACATGCCAGTTCTTGCATGGCCAGCATATTCACCGGACATGTCACCCACTGTGTCACGTCATCGCCACAATCCCAAAGCCGGAACACACGTGAACCGTCACCTGACTACTGATCACATGCACCTGTGCACCCAATCACACACAGTATAAATACTTACCTGTTTGTGTTATTCTCCGGCTGGTATCAAACAAACCTGGCTCCTTTTTTCTGTGGATGTAAGCTTCTCCGTCAGTGTTCTTTCTTCACGAGGTACTTCAAGAGGATTCGGACTGGAATGGATCTGTGGAGGAAGGATATTTAAAGACATTTAAAGGGAAGTGACTGAACGATACTTTTGGGATAATTTGTTTACGTATTGGATACTTACCTGAGTTTACCGGCACTGTTGTGAATCACCTGCAAAAAGAAACTAAACTACTTACCTGTTTACACTGTATCACATTATTGTGCACATTTTTATTAATAAACAAATCAAACGTTATCTCTGCCTCTGCCCTTCTGTGCCGGTGTGACACATTTAGCATGTTTGGGATGTTCTGGATCTGCGTATACGACAGCGTGTTCCAGTTCCTGCCGATATCCAGCAACTTCACACAGCCATTGAAGAGAAGTGAACCAACATTCCACAGGCCACAATCAACAACCTGATCAACTCTATGCGAAGGAGATGTGTTGCACTGCATGAGGCAAATTGTGGTCACACCAGATACTGACTGGTTTTCGGACCCCCCCAGACCCCCCAAATACAGTAAAATAGCACATTTTAGAGTGGCCTTTTATTGTGGCACACCTGTGCAATAATCATGCTGTCTAATCAGCATCTTGATATGTCACACCTGTGAGGTGGATGGATTATCTCGGCAAACGAGAAGCGCTCACTAACACAGATTTAGACAGATTTGTGAAAAGGAAAATGACAATTATAAAGTGCAGCAACTATAGTTGTCAGTGGGCTTTAATGGGTAATGTTTATCACCATTTGAAAGACATTTTTTAAAGTCTAAATATGAATATCACCCCAATTCATTATTTTTATCTAATAGATTTGATTAGACTTGACAATACAAAACATTATATGTACTTATTTTTTCAAGACTTACAGAGTAAAGATGCAAAATGAAATAATGAGTAGAGCTGCATATGTTGTGATGTCTGCAAATGCCAAGCATGAGGCAAAATAATAATAAAAAAAGATATTAAAGCATGTTTAGTTAATATTGTACAAAATATAATGTTTTAATAAATTTACACTAAATGTCAGCATCAGAGATGTTAGTGAAATAATGTTTATTCAGCAGGTGGAACTTGCCACGGAGCATGTTTACCCATATCTACAGAGACATGTGGTAAAAACTGCCAAGTTTGGTCCCTGGAAACATCTTTGTTGGCCCTGGAGCTAACCAGGCAGAACCTGATATTTTTTGTGAAGTTTAGGCTTACAATCAGTCTTTGACATGTTCCTGGATCAACATCTTTGTTGACCCTGGAACAACATTGTGGTCAAGATTAAATTTTTTGGATTAAAATGTTGTTCCAGTGTCAACAAAATATGTTGACCCAGGAACACATCTAACTCAGCAAAATCAGGACGTGCGGAGCTCCAGCATGGTATTTAGGATGTTATCAGTGTTTATTTTATCATAAGCAGATTACACCACATCTTGTTTGCCGTTAAAGTGTCTTTACATTCACAGTTCTTCTCTCGCAGTTCCTTTTTTTTTTTTTTGAGCCAGTGCATTTGATGCACCACTGTGGTTTTGTAGGGAGCAGAAATTCATTAGCTGTTTTGAACAAAATTATTACAGTTTTATGAGCTTGATCAAACACAACATCTGTAGATCAATAAAAGTCAGGAACCTGACAGGTTGTGTGCAGTAGACCAGAGATAAATATCAAACTAGGAACAGAGTGGAATATAAATTGAAGAACTGACTTTACTAAAGTTCACACCGTTTACTTTTGTGAAATACAGTGTGACTGTGGTCAGTTTTTTTTTCTTCTTCTCAGCTTCTCTTTTTTTTTCTCACTCCTGTGGTCAACATCTTCCTAGGTTAACAGTAGGCCTTTAACAGAAACACCAGCGGACACAATGTTTTTAATGTTTTTAACTTTTTAAAAGACATTTTTATGATTTAAATATATATTCACTTGCTATTATACCAAATAATTATTTTTATCTAGTAGCTGTTTTTTTGGATGGCCTAGTAGTGTCTCTAGTTTTATTGTCTGGATAAAAGTATCTGCTAAATGAACAAATGTAAGTAAATGTAGAACTTAAAAAACAGGATGCAGTGATTTTGTTTTATATTATCAACAGCAGTGGATTTTATTAACTGTAAGATATTACACATTGATCTGGTATTGTCAATGGTTATATTAGTCTTGTTTAGTGAGAGAACATGAACAAGAACATGTAAAAACATGTTCATCCAGTAGATGGAGCTCCAACAGGGTGATCTGTATTTCCTATACATCATTACTACAGCACTGACAAATTAATAATATGAAAACAATACACACATGCACAAAAGAAAAACACTGCTCAAAAGCCCTGAATAGCAATACATTAAAATCACATTAATATAATATTAATTATAATATTTAACATTTTGGTCTTGGTTGAATCCCAAATACATAATCTTAAAAAAATACAGAAACTTACAGAAACAGAAAAATATTACACAAGACACAAATAACATAAACACATAACATAAGCACATTTGAAACATACCTTCAAAGATTTACATATATTTTTAATATATTTATTTACAGTATTTTATCTTATAGCAACTCCTCCGTACACCACCTCACTGTCCTCTTTAACTCCCTGAAAGAAAACAAACACATGTGTGTCACACCTCATGGAGTTTTGTTTCATCTGCACCATTTCTCCCTGTCTAGTTTGTTGTCACAGTTACAGATTTGATTTTGTCATTTAATTCAGATGTCATTTAGTGTGTGTGTGTCTGTGTGTGTATCATCCTTGTTTGCAATTGTATTCAAGTTTGTAAGTGTATGTAATTTCACATGTGTGTCTATGGTTGTCTACACAGTAAAAGTAGATGGGTTATTTTTTTAACCCAATAGAGGGGTTACACATATTGGGTCACTATGTTGGGTTATTTTCTAAAACGTTGGGGTATTTTTTTAAACATCGTTGGGTTGTTTTCAATAATAACCCAGCGTTGGGTTTAATTGGTTCCCGCGGCGACAGTTCAAATTTTAACGGTCGACAGTGACTGACGACAGAAGAAGCTGCTGCCGCATCAGTGTGAGGTGAGTAACAGGGTTTTGATAACTCTTATTACATTATACTTATAAGAAGAACGTGAAATGCACTTCAAAACTGAACTTTTGTTGTTGTATGTTTGTTTTTTAACAAACTTGTAGTTTCCTTTAGTCAGTGTATTTTAACGTAACTGCGGAGAATGAGCTCCATTGTAAACGAATAACTTTAACGTTAACGTTAACTTAGCTGTCCCAGTTAGGCCACTAGCAGTAATAAAGTATACGTAATATTCTGACTACAGTTTGTTTGGTCGCACTAATGATTATCACATTTTACATTATGGGAAATAGCTAATGCTAAATGTTAATTTAAACCGTTCCGCACAGACCATTAAACTTCGGTCCAGTATCAGCGGCAGCTCAGAGAGATGTGCTTAAATTCTGTAATTCTCTGTTTAGAAAAGTCTAAAAATAATCTGATTTTCCCGAAAGAAAGACGTGATGGGAGAAACGAACCTTTTCAAAGTTTCGAATCAATTAAACGAATCACTTCGCAAAATGATTCACTGCTTCCAATCGTTCGTGACACAACGGCGACACCTGCTGCTCAAAACAGGGCAAGCGTCAGTTGTTTGGAAAGCGAGCAGTAATTGTAATAACACTAAATGTGTTTTTATGGTTTATTTACATTGAATATTGTTATGCATATATTAGAATCGCCTCTAACTACAGCCATTTCTCTTATAAAGCTATGACAGATTTGCATGTTTTTTAAATGTGTACTAAATGTGTTTATACTTATTTTTAGACATTGGGTTCTTCAGTGAAGGAAAAACTACAACAGTGGAATCTCATACATTAAACATCCACATGCCAATTAACTGAAATATTTCAAGGTAAGTAAACTATTTAGATCAGTGATCCATATACACTACCAGTCAAAAGTTTTTGAACAGCAAAATTTTCAATGTTTTTTAATGTGATCAAAGCTTAATTTTCATTACTCCAGTCTTCAGTGTCAAATGATCTTTAAGAAATCATTCTAATATGCTGATTTGCTGCTTAAGATTTTTTTAAAATATATTATTTTTATTATTATTATCAATATTTAAAACAGTTTAGTTTTTTTTTTTTTTTTAGGATTCTTTGATAAATAAAAAGATTCAAAGATCAGCATTTATCTAAAATAAAAAAGCTTTAGTAACATTCAAAAGCTTGGAGGCAGTATTTATTTATTTATTTATTTAGGTATCATTTGGATGCTTTAAATTGATCAAAAGTGATGATAAAGACATTTATGTTACAAAATATATCTATTTCAGATAATGCTGTTCTTCTGAACATTCTATTCACCAGAGAAACCTGAAAAAATTCTACTCAGGTGTTTTCAGTAATAATAATAATGTGTTATTTGAGTAGCAAATCAGTATATTAGAATGATTTCTGAAGGTTCATGTGACACTGAAATATAAGTAATGATGCTGAAAATTGAGCTTTGAAAACACTGGACAATTACTATTATTTTAAAATGTATTAAAATAGAAAGCAGTTATTTAAAATAGTAAAAATATTTTAAATTTACTGTATTTTGGATCAAATAAATGCAGGTTTAGTGAGTAGAAAAGAATTCTTTAAAAAAAATCTTACTGTTTAAAAACTTTTGATTAGTAGTGTAGGTGTTCCAACAATTATAAAAAAAAGTTTTCTAGTTTATCTGTAAAATGTGTCTTCTTCTGCTTCATCTTATCACAGAGGAAGGAGTGAATGAAGGAAGTTTTATGCTACTGGATGACACCGGATTGCTGCACTAATTCCAACAACTCCTCCCAGGTTTTGAGCATTTTCAGCGGTGAAGCAATGAAGCAGAAGACCTTACTACAAGCAGTGGATCTGTGTTTCAAACATTTCTACATGTATGACACAACTACCCAAAGCTCCTCTGCACCCATCTGCAGCACAGTCTTTAATGTTCCAGTTCTTTCAACACATTACCTCTTCCTTTGTATTTGGAGATTAGTAAAAACTTTTTATGTTACCGATTATCAGTAAGTCCAGCAGCCAGCAGATTTGTTTTGTTTTATTATTATTGTTACTTGTATGATTTTTTTATTTTTGGTTTTATTGATAAAGGTTTGTATGTTATGTTTGCTTCATTTGTGCACATTTGTGTATGTGTTGATATAAATGAATATGAATTCATACACATTTGTTGGTTTTGAATTCAGTGTACATCTTGAAAATATGTCAGTTGTATGTGCATATTTATGTTTTAAATGTAATATATTTAAACATTCTTGTACACTTATTTTGTAAACATTTGCAGTGTGAATTTATTGTACTTACTCTAAAACTGTATTACATTTTAAAATATATTTGTTAAAAAAATTTTATTTGCATATTTAAATAAAATATGTGTTTGAATACAGAGTAGTGTTATAATGTATTTTTATTAAGTAATTTTATTTAAAAAATAAATTAATTAATAAAAAAAGAAAGAAAAAAAAAACTGATGTAAATTAATCAAAATAATTAACCCAACTGTTGGATTACTTTTAACCCAACTGGATTTTAACCCAATTCATTGGGTTAAAATAACCCATAGATGGGAAGGTGCTATACCAACCCATAGTTGGGTTACTAGTTGGGTTATTTTTAACCCAACATTTTTTAGTGAGTATGGTTATTTTGCTTCTTTCTTTTGTACTTGGATTTACCTGTGGATACTAAATTCTTCTTCTACGTGTGCTTAATACCAGACAATATGTGACAGAACAGTGGTGTGCACAGACCTCTGGAGGTGTAGGGGCGAAACAGCTTTACGAGGACTGACTGGGGGGTCCCCCTCTATATAAATCATGGACCGGAGGCACATAGACCAGTTAAGACAATTCCAAGGGCCCGATGATGAAAGGGGGCCCCCCAAGGGGTTACCAAGGGGAATTTGCAACAGGTTTTCACTAAAAAGTGATACACCCCCTCCCACCCCTCAGAACCCTCAAATATGAACATGCTGTTTAGTGGGTCCAGAACCTGTAGCAGCGCCCCTGAGAGTAATGCCTAGTTCACACTACAGGATTTTAAGCCTGATTTAAGCCCGATTTGCAAGTTAACAAGCTTGTCGACAAGTCGGGCTGTGATCAGGGGAAAGTCAGAGGGTGATCAGCGCTCGTCAGTCTTTATATGTGAAATACTCAAAGACACATCAAAGAGACACCTCGCTGATGCCAAGCAAATATCTAGCATGCTAAATATCTGGACTGACTCGACATGACATTGGTGTCAGGTGTCACGATGAGCTACAGCCAATGAGGAAAGGCATGGGTTGAGGTCACCGGAATAAAAACAGCAGCAGCAGCAAAACGGCTGTAAAAGTGTGGCCACAAGAAATGGAGCTAACTTTTTCAGAACAGATCATCACGCAAACAACTTGCAGCACTTCCTGATATCCATTTTCAAATAATTCAGGCCTGTTTTACTTGTTGTTTCACTTCATTCCCGTTCCACTTCTCGTGTGTTTTCATGAAAAAATGTGGTTTGGGGACCGTGAAAGGAATGGATGTGTGGCCAATATGGTGTCCCATTAGGAAGTTGTGCTCTGCATTTAACCCATCCAAGTGTGCACACACACACACACACAGAGCAGTGGGCACCCAATGCTGCAACACCCAGGGGTTCAGTGCCTTGATTAAGGGTCTCACCTCAGGCATGGTATTGAAGGTGGAGAGAGTGCTGGTTATTAATGCCCCCACCTACAATTCCTGCCGGACCTGAGACTCAGACCCGCAACCTTTGGGTTACAAGTCCAACTCTCTAACCATTACTGGTCCTGAAGGTCCTGAAGCCCCATGAAGCCCCATGTTGTCAGCTTGTGTAGTGTGTAACCCCGTTTGCAGATCATTAACGTAGTGTGAACACCACAACAACTGAAAGACAGACAATCAAATCATGTAGTCTGAACAGCACAGCGATCTGACGACGTTTAAAGTTGTGTAGTGTGAACTTGGTTCTGTCTACTGGATTTAATGAACAGGTTGATTCCCTGCTGGGAGCTACCTCCTCCTGTAGATCCACGTTTCTCCTCATAGGTCTCCATTCTAGCTCAACCCGTCGCCCTGGCTCCTGCGCCTGCACTCCTTCCTCCATTGACTCCAACAGTGACCATTGGGCATACGGCCCCAACTGACTCTCATGGACCAGTGGCTACACCTGGGTTGGACATTGCATTGCTTTTGCCATGCACCTGCTCTTCAGACCTCCACCCCTACGTTTCCGGCTAGATCCACCCTCCCTTAGGCTCCACAGGTCAGTCTGCACTTCACTACTTCAGCTCTTCATCTCCACCTCCAATGTCCGTGTTGCTTCTGGTCATCCCAATGAGACCATTTGCACTTCTTCCTCCATGGCTCCTCCCTCAAGCAATGTGGCGTGGTGCTGTGGCCTGGATCGCCTTCCATCTATCCCTGCTCAACACCCTTTTTTGGTTGTCATCTCTTTGTCACCACTTTTTTTCTATTCTGTCTCCTCCAGTTGTCCGTTCTCCACCAGAGCTTCCTCCAACATCCTTAAGCTTGTATTTGCAATGGATTTTTGTTTTTATCTGCATTGTTCCTCCCTGCCTAGTTTGTCATAGTTAAAGATTTCATCAGGTGTGTGTTTCTATCAACTTTGTTTGCAATTCATGTGTGTCTCGTTTATTATTGCATTGTGTTGCTTCACTCTTTTGTACTTGGATTAACCTGTGGATGTTATTATACTCTGGAACCTGAGTCACCTTTTTGTGCACTTACACAAGGTGAGATGGTAGGCCTATTTATCAAGAACATTATTGACTTATTACTACTTATTATTATTACTTTCTTCATACATGAATAAAACACTTAAAAATGTATATGCATACATTTTCAGCATTTTTAAGCTTTATTTCACACATTTAAAAACTGCATTCTGTAATGGATCAGGCTTCCTTTATTATTTCATTTATTTCCTTTACATTTATTTTTTATATTCCTATCTATAAATGTATGTCTAGTGTCATTTTTTTTTCTTAACAGCGTCTCCACCCAAACTGATGATCTTTATATTCCATATTATCTCTCTTAAAACATTTTTTTTTTTTTTTTTTAAGATTTGAATTCATACACTTCACAGTAAAAGTCCAAAGACAAACACGGGGAACATGTAACAAATGATGTGTGAAGAATGATATTTGAGCATGTTCAGGTAATCCAACTAATAAGTGCAAAAAGACACCTGTTTACATGGCCGTCCCTTACCTTTGTCTAATGACAGTTTTGCAGCAGCCCTCCTCCACCCCTTTTGTAGAATGTTTGATCAGTGTAAGTGATCTCTGTATGAGTTTGAACTGTTTCAGCAGTAATCTCAAACACTTTAAAAAAAACAAATCTCTGAAAAAGATGTTTGAGAATTATTGTTTTCTATGCAACAGCTATACACATTATTTTAATATTATTATTTTTTTTTACAATTATATTAGCATTAGTTAACACTTGCCTTCTTGATCAGTTTTTCTATTTTTTTTGCAGATGCAGAAGATCCCAACTGCAGCTACAATCAACAGAGATCCAGCAGCAGAAGCGCAGATCAGAACTATCTGAGAGTCTGGAGAATGAGAAGGAGAGTGTGTGTTATAATAAATGTAAGTTAATGTGTACATAAAAAAAAAACACACATTACATATTATGTACCTGAACATGGCTGACATGGTTCAGTGTTGTTGAGATGTTGGCAGTGTTGGACAAGCTACTTGGAAAATGTAGTGAGCTAAGCTAACAGTTACTCTTCATTAAATGAAGCTTAACTACACTAAAGCTACAGCCTTGGGTAATGCAGCAAGCTAAGCTACAGCAACATGGCAAAAGTAGTTTACTATATCTAAACTATTTTTTACATTTTCATTTTTCTATTGAACCAACATCATACCAAGTCAATGCTCTCTCAGTGATCAATTAAATTATCAGTCATACAGGCATAAAAGTCCAGTTTAATTGTTTATTTATCCACTCTTCCAAACCAATTTGGCAACAAAAATCAGTATAATGTACAGGGCTGGGTTTATCTCATATTTTGGGGGGTTAGGGGGGGTTAAATTCTTCCTTGAAAAACATTTTTTTTTTTAAACAATGGCACCTGTTTCAGAATGTTGAATGAATAAAACAGGGAAAACACGAAATTTTTAAATAAAATAATTTAGACATATAACTGAATAACATAGTCTATATATGAATGGGTGTTTGTCAACTGATTGCATGCCATCAGAGTTTACAGCGTTGACAGCTTCGTAAAAAAAATAGCCTAATGGAAGTGCTGTAGTTTTGCTGTATATAGCTACTGAAATATGACAGACCACACAAATACAGCACTTTAATATACTGCCATTTTTAAAGATAGTAATTGATTTCATGAATACAAGACTGTGAATAAAAAACATATGCCAAATGTAAGCCAGTTTTGGCCCAGACCCTGTTACTATCTGGGAAGCAAAGCTAAATTCTGTTGTAAATTTGTTAACTGACAGTAAGAATATTTGTGCGCGATCAAACAGCTGAATAGCATATTCCGGCATTTTGGTCATAGTAAAGGCATAATTCGATACTGCAAAGTCCAAAGCAGTTTGACGTGTCAAGAATATTAGCAAAGATTATTATAATTCGTTTAGACTAGAACACTGTTTAATTCTTATTTCGCTATGGAACCTGATCGTTTTTTATTATTATTATTTGTTTGTTTGTTTTTTGCTAAGAACGAACCGAAACATTTTGCCTTTCGCCATGAATTTGTCAACCCACACCCACCCACTCCCCATCTCGTTCTTCGGAGTTTGAGATCTTCCCAGAGCACTAGCTGCTTCAAAGACTAAAATCAAGGCGTCCACCACTAGTTCAAGTACTAAGTTTTTTTTTTTCTCAATACCGCTACAATAGAGGCAGTACGTGCATTGCATTCACGCGTTTGCATTGCAGATTATAGTTTTCTGTTGCTACGTGGGCGCTCAGTGTTTTTCTGACATTTAGCTAAAATATAAAGATTCAGCGCTTCACAAAAACAATTTGGTTGTCTCTAAATTAAGACACACTTTTCTCATCTCCTCGAATGCAAAAAAAAAAAAAACATTAGCCTTTATAAATACAGTGCTGTATTATAAATACAGAAAACATGTACTTTTTCAATCAACACTTCTTTATTTACCTCAAGTCTGCAAACACGCTGTGATGCTTCAAACTGCGCGCCGCACTTCATTCACGTGAGAGGCGGGACGATTAATACGGTTTGACTGACAGTTTAATGAGCCAATGGCGTCACGAGGTTTAGTGGCGGTGACGTCGCTTACTGACCCAGGATCAGTGATCTGTAGCAGTTATATTTCCGATTTGAGCTTAAAGTATAGAAAAATATATAGCTTTTAGCTTTTGTTGACGCTACCGCGCTACTTGATCAAAATAAGAGCTTAGCTACTGAAAAGCTATTTGATTCAGAAAACAGCGACGCTACCACCACGCTACTGAGAAATGTAGTTAAGCTAGTAGCGTCACTACTTGTAGCGACGCTACTGCCCAACACTGCTTCTTTGTCACTCATTGTCTAGTCACTATTACATTAACGGTGTTTTGCTTCTGCCTGTTTGCCTTCCTAATGGAATAGTATTATTAAACTTTGAGTTTTGGAACTTTATTTATCATATTCATCTGTCTTCCTGCAATCACCTGTGACACCTGTGACCAAATAGCACACGTACATATGCAAGATGTCTGTTAAAGATCACTTGATCTGGAAAGCATCTGCTGCGTACAAACATCTGACAGACGTCTATAAGATGTCAGTTTTACATGCATTCTAAATCATAAACATCTTAAAGACATCTATTTAACATCTGATAGAAAACATCCTATAGACATATTGCAGACGAGTAAACACTCTAATAAATACGTCTTGCAGACGTCAAATAGACGTCTAAGTGATGTACATGTGCTATCAGGGTTACTATTGAGAGATGAGAGGGTCTGTATGACTTACAACTGGAGAAAGTGTAACAGTCAACTTGGATCACGTGCCTTAATAACCAATCACATTACAGCCTTGACGTCACTGAATTTCAAAGCTGTGCGATACTCAATTGCTTTTTACGGATACCATAGGAATGAATGAAAAGTGCCATATAAGCTGAATCACACTTGTTGCAAAAGGTCAGAGACTTCTCTTATAAAATATTTTTTTTTTTCAATGTGAACTTAAAATAGTTTAGTCCAAAACTATGATTTGGTGTAAAACATGTTGAAGATAAGCACAGCAGCGTACATTTCGATGCTGATGATCCTGATGATGATGAATTTTGTGAAGAGATGTTGCTGATAACTGGAACAGGCAGATGAGCTGACAAGACATAATAGAGAACACATATCTACTCAGTCATGAACAGTGCTGGACTGGGACAAAAATATATATATATATCCCCCCAAAGAAACCGTCCCACTGGGTATGCCAGATTACCAGTCCAGCCCTGGTCATGTGCTGATTCTGGAGCCAGTGAGATTTCTGTCATAACATTTGCATCTTAAGAGAAGGTAAATAAATAAATGGGTTTTCTTCATTCTAAAACACAATATGCATTTATCAGTTTCTAAGCGAAGCAACCATACAGAAAACTAGTAAAAATGATTAAAAATAAGAAAAAAAACATCATAACATTTATGATGCCTCATTTCTGTCAAAAAATGCTGAATTGAATTAAATTTAAATTGGCCTTAAAAAGATGAGGAAAAAAGTGTTTTTTTTTTTTTTTTTTTTTTTTTTTGTACATATAGCTAAAAGTGAAGCTAAAGTACATATAGCTAAAAGTGACCACAACTGAAGAAACACCTACACAACAAACAGGGTAAGTATTTCTCTACTCACCATAGACAGTAAGATTGAATGTGTTGAGCTTTTGTTTAGGATTTGTTCTGCTGCTGGTATAAAGTCCTGAGTCTGTGGTTCTGGTGTTTGTGATGGTCAGAGATCCAGTCTGATCCAGCTTCAGTCTGTCTCTGAATCTACCATCAGCACTGTTATCATAAAACATACTTATATTTGTCTTTATGTTGATGTCAGCAATGAGAATTTCTTTAAACCTCCACTCGATCTCATCGTTCCTCTGTATATCAGTATCATTTAGAGTGACAGATTTTCCCTTCATCACCGATACTGACAGCACTGCATCAACACCAATCACACCTGATCAAAAAACAAAAAAAACAAAAACACTTTTTAGCAAAAGATATTTATTAATGTTTATTAATATTTAAATAAAATATACATTGTTGAAATATATAGTTGCTATATATAATACCATTTAAACACACACACATGTTGTGTTTCCATGTTTCATGGGGACATTCCATAGGCGTAATGGTTTTTATACTGTACACACTGTATTTTCTATCGCCCTACACCTACCCTACACCTAAACCTAGCCCTCATAGGAGACTGTGCACACTTTTACTTTCTGAAAAGAAACTATAATTCTGCATGATTTATAAGCCTGTTTCCTCATGGGGACCTCACAAATGTCCCCACAAGGTCAAAATGTACTGGTATTACTATTCTTGTGGGGACATTTGGTCCCCATAACGTGATGAATACCAGGTGCACACACACACACACACACAACTGACATTATTAAAATGTACATATAAAAAGTTTACTATGGGGATTTTATAAATGTTATATATTCTGCCAAGAAAATGTATATGTAACAATTATTTATTGCTATTAAGGTAACATGGTAATATCATACTTGTTGTAGGACAAAATGCCAGCTTTCAGAACAGAAGCATGAATACAAAAAAATGTGAGTATATTAGTCATAAATCTTGAAAATATTACTAAATGAATGATGAAAACAATAAAGAACACAATAATGTATGTGGACGTGATAATATACGCAGAACTAAAGACTAAAAGTAAGATAATATAACTTACCAGACAGCAGTCCCTCCAGGATTTCGCGGGATTTTTTTGTGATTGTTGCGGCCTAAAATGCCAGATTTTGCGGCAGCTTTTTCAAAAAGTTGCGGGAAAAGTTGCGATTTTTTAGACAGATTTTTCTCAACAGCATTGCATTACCTTATGATTTCACAAACATGTTATGAATTTTTTAAGTGTTCTTTGCAAGCTTACTCCCCCAAAGCACAGGAATTCAAAAATTCTGGCAAAACATGTTTTATTTGCTCATCAGAATAAAGTGCAAAGGCTATTTTTCAACCCTGACAACTCATGGGCAAAAAATATAAGCCCATTTCTTTTCAGTTCAACTTGACATTGCCCAGTGTAAACAAGTATGAACCAACTGGATGTTCCTCCAACATAAAATATGAAATGCAGTGAATCAGTTGCATTAGAATAAAGTGCAAAGGCTATTTTCAGCCCTGACAATTAATGCGCATAACAGAAGTTTCAAAAAGAATAATCTTGTAATAAAATAAATTGTTTCATTAAATAAAAAAAGCCCATTTCTTTTAAATTCAACTTGACATTGTCCAGTGTGAACAAATATGAACCAACTGGATGTTCTTCCAACATAGCATATGAAATGCAGACTAAAACACGTCAACAATCAAATCATTCATTAGAATGGTAAGACAAGTTCATTCTTCAACGCTAACTTCCTAAGTATCCAAGCTGTCCTCCACTTCATCCTCAGAGTCGGGCCCAAAATCGATCTTGAGCTCATCCCTCTCAAACACTCCACTAGTGAGTCGCTGATTGTGGTACAAGAAGACCAAGGCTTTGAGGTTGCTGTTAGTGATTGATCTTCTTCTGCTTGATAGCACAAGCTTGTAAAGGCTGTTGCTTCTTTCAGCATCTGCTGAGTTCACGATGACATCCTTGTATCGTTTGGCTAAGGCACTGAGGACAGGAAGTCTCTCGAGAAGCCCATCCCAAAACACATCTAGATCTACCACTCCACATGCTGACGCTTTGAGTGCTGCTGGACCCAGGCGTTGGAAGTAGGCATCAAACTCATCATTGGGGACAGCACTGAAGCCTGGGATGTGTGTGTAGCCAGAAACACTGTCCTCCATGAATGAAATGTAACGAGGGTCAAACACTCTGACTTCTCGAAGGAAGTTGATGGCAGGTTGTCCCTCTGACATGTACTTCGTGAGTTTTTCCTCTGCATTGCTGTACGCTAGATGCACTAAGTTGAGGATGTGTGTTTTGGTGGCATGATGGACATCAAGCCCTTCAAAGTGCTCAGCACAGGATTCATACTGTAACTCCTTGTTTGCAGTAAAGTTCATCTGTAGATCCTCGAAGTAGTCAAAAACCTTGGTGGTTATAGGTTTCCTGCTCTGAAAGATGTCAAGTAGCTGTAGAATACGTTCACACTTATCTGCCATGATGCTGAGCTGAACCTGGAGACACTGAGCCATGTCTTCATTCTGTAGCATCTCATGGAGTCTCTCCACAGACTGCGGTGCACTGCTGCCACTCACCTGTGAATAGAATTAAAACAGAATTTAGTCCTGCTTCAACGCAATTTACATAAGCAAATCCAAAAGCAAAAACTTGAACATGTTTATTAGGGCACATGCTAGTGTAAACTGGGATGAATTGGAAACTTGTTATCATTGTGAGAATTTGTACTGAAAGGAGGAAGAGTCTTACCTTTATTTCCATCTCTATGAACTCCTTGTAGAGTTTAAAGTGCTCTGAGTGGTATTGCACCGCACTGAACCAGGAGTTCCACCGTGTAGCACAGGGATCTGGAGCCATGGTTGCCTTTTGTCTGGTAGGATGTTTTCCTGACATGAACTGGAGGTATCTTCTTTTCCGAGAGCCAGCATGGTAAAACATCTGCGAAAAGCTGAGCATGAATGCATTTAGCTGGTCAAAGGTCTGCGGAAGGCATCACCGATGAGGTTCATTATGTGGGCCATGCACGTAACGTGCAGTGAGTTTGGGAATAAAGACTGCAAAGCAGCTGTATATGCTTTCTTCATATAGGCTGCATTGTCGGTGTCAAAAACAATGACATCCTCATTTGCTATGTCATATTCCTGCAGACACTTGACCACAGACACTGAGACAGTTGAGTGGTTGCACTGCTCTAGGAAGACGGTGTCTGCCAAGTAGGCCAGTATTCTCCCAGATTCATCCTTTTCCAAGGGTGCAATGAGAATGTTTAGAACACATCTCCCCTCTACATCTGGAGTCTCATCAAATATGACTGCAACAGGCTTTTTGGCTAAACGTTTTCTGAGTGCCTCCTTTTCTTTCAGGTAAACATTGCCTAGGTATTTTTCTTGGAGCTGGTGAAATCCAGGAATGGCTCCTCCATTCGTTACATTTTCAAAAAGAAACTTCCTCATTGCTGGGTGGTCACTTTTGGAGAGTGGAATATTCAAGGCAGTACATGTGGCAACCCAGTCTTCACATATCTTAGGAGACAAAGAATAAACAGAACATGCATATTTGTTAATGACATTAAACAATTACTGTCTCCAGTACAGCCCAATGCACAATGTTAACCATTTTGTTTCTAAAAGACTGACCAGTACAAAACTTTAAAAATGACCCTGCTTAGAACACTGTTTAAAGCAGGGGTCACCAGTGTGGTGCCCATGGGCACCAGGTAAGCCCAAAGGACTGAATGAGGTTGCCAACAGACCAATTGTAAAAATAGCACAACTCACCAGTGAGATGTGTACAAAAAAAAATAGTGATAGTGTCTTCAGTCACTATCACTATTATCTCCTCTTTATTCTTGCATTACTTGTCCACACATATGGTCACTTGCTTGGTAACATTATTATTAGTTCATGCTTCACCCTTACAACTCTTATATATTTATGTTCTGTAACTAATTTAGCTTTTACTGTCATGTTTTATTCTTTATTCAGGAGCAGCAGCAGGAATACTGATATCAATCAGTTTGTCAATTTTCCTTTTCCCAAGTTTTATTTTTATCATTTATTATGCAAACTGAAAACTAATTTATTTACTTTATGGCCTTGTCCTGTTGTCTAAGTCATTAAAAAACGTTTGTTCTTCGAAAGGTTTCACTTTTCTGACAGCTCGGGGTTTGTTTGGAACCAGTGCCATATATTGAGAGTTACGACACTCTTTGAACTCGCCGGCACGCAGTCACGTGGTTCATGTAGCTCTAAAAAGTTCCAAACAGCTCGACGCTGTCAGTCGGTTTGAACGGGTCCTGCGGGAGGCAGCTCAGAAACGTAATTTTTAATTAGAGCACTCTGTTTGGAACTATTGAGGGCTCCATGAGTCACGTGACCGCTCATACAGCAAAGTCAATGGTTGTCACAACTCTGAGTATATCGAATGCTCTGGGTTTAACGAGGATCAGTTATGCCCCCCCTCTCCCCCTCGCGGCTTTCTGCACGCTCTGATCACATGCAGATCTGACAGCAGACAACCGCTGCTTCCTCAGGAGGCTGCAGCGCAGGTTCAGTTAAGAAAAAATCATGTTGTCCCCGTAAAATATTTAGACTTTTAGCATTTTGTTGCCGCGGAGCCACGGCTAAGTCTATGTAGGGGAAACACTGGAATAAATGATTGATGAAACTACCGTGTGAAAGCATGAAAAATAGTTTTGTTAACTGCCCCTCTCAAACTCGCTAGCACTATCACCTTTGCCCACGCAAGGCCTGCCTGACAACTGACAAAAGCAAACCACCACAGACCTAGTTTTACAAACGTTATGAAGTTTTGTTGTTTACCTTGTTCCTTTCGCTGCTTGCAATGGATTTGCGAGCAACAGCTTCGGTGATAGTCACTTGCCGTGTCGGCTCTTGCACGGACATCCTTCTGGCATGTTTTGCTGTAGAGAAGTGTCGGTCAAGCGAGGATTTTCTTTTGTGTTCCACGACAATGTTGCACACAGTGCAAAATAGTTTCCCTCCACTTTCATGGAGAACATTAGGGAATTGCTTTGCACGGTCTTTCGCAGTGATATTTGTAGGTAAGTGTGATGTATTTGCGCTCATGCCTGCTTTCTCTGATAAAGAAGTCCTTCTGTGTGAAAATAATGCCGCGTGCAGTGACGGACCAAACTGATTCGAATTTGCGGTAAAGTCGCGGTGATTGGATGAAATTGCAAGGCCGCAAATAAATCACGGGGATTGGCTGAATTTGCGTGAATTGGCGCAATCGCAACATCGCGAGTTTCTGGAGGGACTGAGACAGACTCCATGACCACAAACAGAAGAACATAAATGTGTCAAACATTTCCTTTAGGATTTCATGGAACAGCTTCAAATAACAGTCCTTAATTATAAATGATAGAAGAGCTGAAGAGGAGAATTCTGCTGGTCTGCAAGTGGTTTAGTGAAACTCTGCAGTCAGTATCAGCTCCTCTGTTAGCACCTCCTTTCACAGACTAAATATGACTTATTAAATTTAGACTATATCAATATTGACAAAATAATAAAGAAAACTCCTTCTAAAGACAGGACTTAAATATTCCCAATTTATATTGCAAAAAAGTGTAAACCTCTAAGCCAGTGTTTCTGAATAATTACCTTGTTGAAATTGATTGACGGCCAGCATCTACAGCAGCCAATCAGCATCCACAGATCTACACGCAGATGAGCATCCCCAAGGCACTTCGTGTGGACTTTTTTTTTTTTTTTTAAATAAATTTAAAAGCTTAATAAATGGAATAAAATCTATTCTGTTCTTGTTTAGTGTGATTAAGTCCCATTTGGTTCAGCTGTGTTCCCTCATTATCCCACTGACTTAAGTTTCTGCTCTTTGCCGGGTCTACTCATTGTGTTTGTGTGTCTTCCAAAGCCTCTGTTTTGGATTATCCCCTGTGTTTTGTCAATAAACACTTTTTAACGTTTCTCAGCATCTCTTGCCTACAAATTGTGATAGAAGACCCGATCAAATACAGATACCTTTTATTTTCAAGGTGCTATTATTATTATTATTAACAATTTACGTCCGTTAGTGTAACCGTATCTCAAATGTGTTCGTGATGGTTTTAAGAAATGTGAGTTTGCCGTTAGCCGTAAAAGATTTTTTTTTTCTATTCTTTTTTCTTATTTTTGTCTAAATATTTTTCTTCATTACACGTGTTGTTTGGTTTTATTTCGTATCATTGCATGTTAAAAATAATGTACTTTGTTATGCAGACGCAAAATATAAAACTGCAGTCTTATTCGCATAGGCTAGCATTTTTATAAGAATTTCTAAAATATTATATATTTAGCATATTTTACTATTTTGTACCCATCTTAATTATTTAATTCATAAATTAGTAATTAAAACAGTTTTTATTTTTATAAAAGCGACATCCGTTTAATCTCGATGGACAACTAATAATGATCAACAATCGGCATCAGTCCGTTAGATCATTTTAAGACGTCAGATAATTTATAAGTTATAACTGCATCTGTCTCGGATGTAAACTGGTCAAGATTTATTTTAATAAACATGTGGAATGCACCTACTGCATGACAGAGAAGCGTCAGCGCGATCACTTTTTTTCCTGATAACGAAACTGATTTTAGGACGCGCTTTCTGCCATCTGTCTCTGAAGCGCGTCACAAAAAAGAACCGAAACTCATTGTATGACTGCCTCACATACATGAGAAATATATCTATAGAAAGTTTAAAATGTCTACTTTTGAACGAACAAATTCAAAACGAAATCAAATACCCCCTGATTATGTAATCTGTATCCCAGCCAACATTTGTATGTGGGGCCCATATGGATATGAACTGGGCTGAAAAATGGGCCCCATATAGGATTATCCGCGGGTTCTGTAATGGCCCCATGTTAACTGCCCACGTGTATTTCATATAGGATTGAACTTGTCACAAAGTGGGACCCAACTGGGCAACATGCACCAGACCCTTTCCCAGCTTTAACCCAGCTAACATTTGATTGTGGGGCCCATGTGGGTTTGACATGGGCTGAAAAATGGGCTCTGTATGGGATTGTCCGTGGGTCCCATAATGGCCCCATGCCAATTGCCCACATGGGTTTCATGTGGGATTACACTTGCCAACAGGTGGGCCCCAACTGGGCAACATGCAAAAGACCCATCTTGGCCCCATCTTTACTACATGGGCTGAAATATGGGTTTTATGTGGGTTTGTCCACGGGTTCCATGTTGGCCCCATGCAACATGCCCCTGTGGGTTTTATGTAGGGCTGCACGATTTGGGAAAGTTTTCATATTGCGATTATTGAGGTCAATATTGCGATACGCGATTGCGATTATAATAAATGGTATTGTGCGTGAACTTGATGGGTTTTTAAAGAAAATGCACACACAGATTAGTGATAATGCGGAAATGTGTATTTGTAACACTAGAAATGGTTTCAAAATAAATTATTTTTACCAAATGAAATAGCATTTGCATTAATGTAAACTTATTTTCTCAAAAGTATAGCTAAATTAAATAAAATAAAAACATACACATTTTCACAAAAATAAGATATTTTAAAGATTTTAAAAACGGACATTTATGAAGAATGTAACATATACTCTGTGTAAACTCTTTTGAAAAGGAAAAGGATATGTTTTTGGTCGATCGGATCACAAGTGGACAGTGGAGACACAGTCGTTTACACCTGGCATTTACACAGCATCTCTTCTGTCCACTTTCGACCAATTCTGACCACATTCCTGCATTTACATACATTACAAACTCCACTGACTGGCCTCTCTCCTGTATGATTTCATGTGATTCTCTTCAGACATTAGAACTGTACATGAATTATGAGCTTCTAGAACGTTTGACCTCCTAACTGAAGATCTTTTTTACAAATATAAATAAAAACAGTATAAATAAAAATAGTCTAAACAAAAAATAGCTGTATTAAGTGCAAACAATTGTGCAGCCATAATCAAAGTAGGCTACACTGTAAAAAAAATCCGTAAAAATACAGTACGATATACCCTAATAATTAAAGGAAGTTTTCCGTTTTTGTTTTTTACAGGCGTCGGAGCCGTCGCACTCAACATTTCTCTGCATATCGTCAGACATCTTCCTCGTGGAGTTTTCTGCCAAATGAGGTAAGTTTTGACCTTTTTTGTCTGTTTTACACACACGGAAGATAAAATGCAAAACACAAACTAATTCGGTAACGTTACTAGCAAGCTGTCTGTGAAGCGACTGTGTAAACAGAGGCGTCCGACGCGCAGCAGCCGCGCCAGAATAATAATGCCGCTTCAGGTCAGCGGTCCGGTAACGTTATCTCCTCGAGTTATCTTTCTCACTTTAATGGACAAATGCACACGACATTATGTCGAAATGACCGTTGTGTTTCTTTCGTTTTCTTTTTTAATGACAGGACGTGATTGCTGCTGTACTGTGAATCTCAAGCACACCTGCATTCTTATCATGGGTTTGTATTCTGTTCTATTAACAGTTTTATTTAACATTACTGTTAAGTATCCAGAAAGAAAATACTTATTGAGCCATTTATTCTGTTGACTTTAACAACAATGTGAAGTTCTTTGCTGTCTGATGTGTCGGAAGCCACGTCACAGGCAACGTGCTAACGTTACCAAAATGATTGGATTGATTACTTTTGCATGTTATCATATCAGGTGTGTTCAAACTGCTTGTCATTATGTATATGGTCATTTTGTAATGTCTTTTTTGTTTAAGGTGATGGACAGTTCAAGATTGCTGTCGTTCAAGAAGTTAATGACCACTGTTGTGGCTGTGAGCTACAAATACCCAGAAGAGGCGGCACTTACATTGGAATTCATACAGAAGTAAGCAACATGTATGTTATGAAATGTGTATCTGTTTATTTAATTGAAAATAATGAAGTATATTGTAAGACACAGATGATCTGACAAGCTCGTATTACAGATGTAAATGGAGACTATTGGAAATGTAAGTTAAGCAATTTATAAACAAATATTTTAATTGGCAAGTATTAGGGTTAGCAGTTAATTTAATGAACTTAAAATACTGTATGATTGATTTTCCATTTCCAACCTGCATGTTACTCTGTAGTTCAGTTTCATTCATTTCATTTTTATAATTATCCATTTCTTTTAGAGTTTTCCTGTGAAGAAATCCTAAATGAGGGTTGAGATGAAGGCAACCAGGTGGGTTTGTATTCTGTTTCATTTAACATTAGTGTTCAATATTGAAAAGAAATTGAGTCTTTGAGTCATTTATTCTGTTGACTTTTACAACAACGTGAAGTTGTTTGCTGAACACGCCTTCAAAGGTGTTCAAAGATGCTTGTCGTTATGTATATGGTCATTTTGTAATGTCTTTTTTGTTTAAGGTGATGGGCAGTTCAAGATCGTTTGAGAAGTTAATGAACAAATCTTCTTTCGTCTTGCGGTTGTGAGCTACAAAATACCCAGAGGAGGCGGCACTTACTCTGGAGTTCATACAGAAGTAAGCAACACATATGTTATAAAGTGTATGAAGCATTTGGTCGTGTTGCTGTTTACTTAGTTGAAAATAATGAAGTATATTTTAGGACATAATTGATTTGACAAGCTCATATGACCAATGCAAATGGAGACTATTGGAAATGTAAGTTAAGCAATGTGTAAACAATTGGAAAGTATTATGGATTGCAGTTGATTTAATGAACTTAAAATACTGTATGACTACTTTTCCACTCCAACCTGCATATTACTCTGTAGTTCAGTTTAACTCATTTCATTTTTTTTTGTCATATCCATTTCTTTTAGAATTTTCCTGTGAAGAAATCCTGAACGTGTTTTGAGATGAAGGCAACCAAGTGCCTATGTATTCCTCCAAGACTCTTGCATGAACAATTTTGAAAATCCATGTAATATTTGAGTTTTTAAGTTGAAAAAAATGGCACTTGCATTAAACATGCAGTTAAATGGGAAATAATACATCCCCTATAATGAATTGCATCACTTCAGTGATATTTCTGTTACAATGAACTTCAAAATTCTGTTGTCAAGCCACTGGAATCACATAATTTATACCTTTCTGGACCTTGAAAATGGTAGTTGCATAGACAATCAATAGAGGGACAGAAAGTACCCAGATTTAACTAAAAATACTCTTAATTTCTGTTCTAAAAATGAATGAGTCTTATGGGTTTGGAATGGTATGAGGGTGAGTAATTGACTGAATTAACATTTTTATGTGAACTATCCCTCTAAACAATATTGTTTTATCTTATAAGAAAAAAAAGTTTTGAATCTTGACTGTTTTACAGTTTGAAGTTTAAATTTTGTGACTACTTTTTAGTACAACACCTGTATTGTACAAATGCTCATGTTTTCTTTTTTTTTAAATTCTGTCTGTTACTGTTTAAAGCTAAACTGTGTTTTTACAATACAGGCATTTTGCCTGAGATGACACATTGTTAAATGAATTTTTGAGTATTTGATATTGTTTAGTCCTAACCCACTTAAGGCAAACAAAAGCCATTGAATGCACTTTTAAGAATGTTTACATGAAGTAAAAATAAATTGAATAAAAATGTTCAATTTGTATATTGTGCTGGATTTATTTGCTTTATATATATATAAATATATAAATACACCATTAAAACAGAAAAAGTCCTGTTTTTTTACCGGTGGCAGACTGTAAATTAACAGACTAAATTTACGGTACAAAGTCCAGGTAATGAGCTGCCAGTACTTTTTCCGTTTTTTTACGGAATTTTTTTTTACAGTGTAGGCTACTCTCTCAATGTTCAATGTGCAAATAGAGACCAATTTTTTTAAGCTTGATACAGAGCTATAGACAACTACACAACCTATTATAGGATACATACAAATAACAACATATATATGTTATGTAGCCTAATTTGCGCGCACTGTGGAACCGCTCTCTAAAAGCGCGTATTAAAATTCCTTTTGAAGGCGCGTGCGCGTTTTACTTTCGGTTTCGTTTTTAAGGTTCGTGCGAATTCTCAGCGGCGCTGAGCGTGCTTTCTACAATACGAGACATTCATTTAACAAACGAATTTGAAAGTGAGGGGGACACAAACGGGATTTTGAAAAGTGGATGTGGTCAAAAGTGGACAAGCTGAAAACGTTTTACACCCCTATTTACACCTGTACTTAGCATTGTCCACTTGTGATCAGATCGACGCATCAGAAAACGCATGTTAATACCAGGTGAAACAGGGCCTCTAATTCTTGCACAGTACCTCTCTCTGGTCAACGTTAGTACTCTCAAAATATCGCCATATTTTTTTTTTTTTTTTTGGCTACCAGATCAGTGTCGATCTCCTCGGCATCCATCCACGCTGCGCACACAAGTGAACACGCACGCACACGCGCACGCCACACGTGCACTACCTATACTGAGAGACTGTCAGATTTTTTGTTTTAATCTTTTTTGTTTGTTTGTGTTGTTAGCGGTACGGAAAATCAGCAAATTGTCTCAGAAAGTAGGTGTTCTCAAGTCCACACTTATTTAATATAATCGCAACATTTTGCCGTCATATAATCGCACAGGCTGACATCGCCATTGCGATACGATTAATCGTGCAGCACTAGTTTTATGCAGGATTTACCTGGGCTTTAGGTGGGCCCCATCTAGGGAACATATGCAAAACCCATCTGGGTTCCATCTGAATATGGGTTTTACATGGGTTTGTCCACAAGTTCCATGTTGGGCCCCATGCAATTTACCAATGTGTGTTTTATTTAGGATTTCACTGGGTTTACGGTGGGGCCCAACTATGAAACATACACAAAACCTACCTAGGTCCCATCTTCAAACTCTATGTGGGAACTACATGGGATAAAGTATGGCTTGCAAGTGGGATTAAAAAAAGTTTTAAAGATTTAAAGCATTAGCATTCAGCAGTACACAAAGAGATTGAAATCTTTTCAAATTTCAATTTTATTGAAACTACCCATCATATGCTATATTCTGATACCTAATTGTTAAAATCATGTAATTGTTAAAGTTAACAAACATTTTGAACTTGTATTTGAACCAGTGTTTACTGAAAGCTTTGAACATTTGCACATAGAAAACAGAGACAGTAAGAAACAGCAACAGCAACTACACATTTTTCAGTACTGCTTACACTGCAGACAGACATTTGTGCATTCTAGACACCCTCAGTCCTCCTCTGTCTCTTGTCCCAGTAAACCATTTTGAGAGTTCCCTCTCAGATTCTTGCTGGTTGATCTTTGACATCAGTGCAGTCTTCTTAACAGCCTCTGCAAAACAAATACATATACAAACATATTTAAAAATAGGACATTTTTAAATTTTTCAGGAAGATGAGGTATGAAGATGCTGCCCTCCACTACAGTAAGGAAAACAACAGAGTAAAAGCAAAGCTGCTTGTTTACAGGCTATTCCAATAACTTTTCTACAATGTGTTTAGAAAACGTGAAATATTATGTTACTTACTGTGAAAGAAAAATTCACTTTACTCATCTTATGTGCTTATGGAATATTGTGTAAGGGTCTGCTTTATTTAAATCTGCTATAAGAATAACATAAGAGAAGGGTATCAGGGCCCTAAATATAAAGGTTTGAATCTTGGGAGTATGACGTAGCAGAATGTATTTGTCTGACTCTTACTATGTGTGGAAAGTTACCAGTTAGGAGATGTAACCTTGAAGACTAGGGAAGAGATATAAATTGGAGTGAGCCCTCCCTTCTGGGTCGCACTCTGCAGTAACCTGTGTTTCTGTATGACTGTCTGACCTTCTTTGCAAAGAATAAATTAAAAAAAGACATTTGACTGAGTTTGTCTCTTACTTTGGTGAGAGTCACAACACTTATTTTGCCACAACACTTACACATGTTAAAATACTACAAAATAATAACTTTAACTTCACAGTAAATTTGCCTGAGTAAAATTTACTCAAATTGAAGAAAATTTTACTCTGTGCCAGATAACATTTGGTCCCTCTCTGAAAAGAGTAAAAGTTACTCTTTTGATAGAGTTGTTTTTCCAGAGTTAATTTTGCTCAATTTGGTGTTAATATTTTACTCTCTCCTGTTATATTTGACTCTATTTAGTGTTTTTTGAAATTAACTCTTGTACTATTTTACTCTGTTCAGATGTACAAGAAATTTACTCTGCTAGTTTTTAACTCTGTTCAGAGGAAAGTCAAATTTACTCTGCCAAAATTTACATCTCCTCCAGAGTTGTTTATCATCAATTATGAGTGAACTTTAAAGAATAAATAACTCTTAAAACTCTTTTAAATTACATCATTCATATTTTATCCTCAAAAACCCCTAGAAATAGAAATGAAAAACTTGCTTTTCAATCTGAAAAAAAGAGTCTACAACAAACTGTATGTCACACAATTTTATTTTTCAAGCGCCTATTTAAATAATATTACACTTACATTTACAATATAACATTTGTGATCATGATCATTTGGTGGTTTCTGCATTTATATCATGGACAGTGTTTTGCAGAAAGCTATACATAATGGACAGGTCTTACAGAGTAGAGCATGTTGGACAATTACAATAAAACAAGACTGGGCCCTACTTCTCATCAGTGCAACAAGAAGTAGATACAGCTGAAGACTCTCTCGAAAGCCATCCAACTGCCCTTGGATACTGGTACCAGTCTGTAAAAGAATGAAAACACATTATTGCCAATGTGACTTAAAAGTTAATCAATATACAGCATGAATAAAGAAACAGTGATGTCTGTCTTCCACCAAAGTTTATGTTTTACATAATTCCAACAGATTGTTACTAAATATGTGAAGTAGAAAATAATAGCACAAGAACAACAATTTAGAGGACAGGTGATTAAAAAGGGTTCTCCCAAAAATGAAAATTCTGTCATTAATTACTTACCCTCATGTTGTTCCAAACCTGTAAGACCTTCGTTCATCTTCAGAACACTAATTAAATTATTTTTCAAGAAATCTAAGAGCTTTCTGACCCTGCATATACAGCAAGGGTACTGCCACATTCAAGGCCCAGAAATGTAGTAAGAACATTGTTAAAATAGTCCATGTGACCGTGATTCTACCATAATTTTATGAAGTTATAAGAATACTTTTTGTGCGCAAAGAAAACCAAAATAACTACTTTATTCAACAGTTCTTCTCCCCCAAGTCACTGTCCTCCACCATTAAGGAGAGTATCATGATGCATGCGCATGCTTTGTAAACAAAACACAGCGCATGCATGTTCCTGTGTCAGCAGCATCACACATATGCATCAGGGTACTCTCGATTAAGGCGGAGGATGGTGACTTGAAAGAGAAGAATTGAATAATTAGTTTATTTTCCTTTTGCACAAAAAGTATTCTCTTGTAGCATTGTAAATTATTGTAGAAACACTGATGTCACATGGATTATTTTAACAATGTCCTTGCTAAGATTCTGGCCTTGATCGTGGTAGGACTCTTTCTGTTTATGAAGCTTAAAGATCTCACAAATTTTTTCAGAATTATCTTCATTTGTGTTCGAAGATGAAAACAAAGGTTTTTCAGGTTTGAAACAACATGAGGGTGAGTAATTATTGACAGAATTTTAATTTTGGGGTGAACTATCCCTTTAAGAACCTTTTTGAGAAGTAAGTAAGTTCAAGATCACACAGTAATACAACATTATCAACTAGTGTCATTTGATCTGCTTCATTAGTAGCTTCACCTTGATGAATTTCACAAGATGATCACGCTAGCTGAGATCATCCCTGGTCTTACGTGGCGGTGACTTGAGAGTGCGGAAAAAGGTGAACCAGCATCAAAATGGAAGACAATTTGCTGTTCCAACCTGGAGATACAGAAAACAAAATAAAAATTTATTTTAGGTTTTTAGTTTTTCATCACAACCAAGTCCTGATGGTTACAGATGTGTGGATGAACTGAGCTGAAACCTCTACAAGTACTGAAATGAAGTCATACACTTATACATTATTATTTTTTTTTTTTATTCAGAGTCCTAAATGAAGACAATTTCTAACTGTAAATCTGCAACTCCTGTATTAGGCCCTTGCAAAAATATCAGGGTAGAAGTGTCGGAAAATGAACCGAAAAGATTTGGAGGCAACCGCTACTTACATAACGAAACTTGCTCCTGGGGTCAACCAAGCATAGGAAAAGGAGATGATTCCCTTCGCAGATTCTTCCTTTAAACTATGTCAGATGATGAAAAAACATTCATTAGTGCACTACACAACATGAGTTATCTTTGTTCACTAATATGTTTTTAATTTGTAATAATTGCTTGGTTTATATCTTTAATGTATATGGCCTAATTGTAGGCTAATATTAACATTACATTGTTGTATGTCCCATTTCCAACGTTTTTTCCCCTTCTTTCTTTGTCACTGAGCTGGAGCGTTTATGAAATATTGTTCTTATAATTTCTTCCCATCCTTTTCGTAATTAAAGTTTACATATTAAAAATGCACGCAAACTACAGTGAAGTGCAAAAGTTATTGTACGTGTTCCGCAGTGGTCAAAAAGGATTCAGTCGTTAAGTTTGAATTGAAACACTGACATTCTGCAATAAAATCACCGACTAGCCCCTGTATATGTTAAAAATACTTTCGTTCTCATGAGAAACAGTTAACTTACTGTCTAAAAAGGACTAATTCACATAAAAATGTCCTTTAACAATCCAGTTAAGGCTAACGTTAATTTAACTCTTTTCCGAATCAAGTACATGTGGTGCACAACTCGAGTCTATCGTCACAATAGTTAAGTGGGCAAACATTGACAGGCAGCTAACGTTAGCTAATTTCAATTAACGTTCAAAAAATGCGTAAAATATATATGTTAGCTATCTGATTTCAAACTTTGCCTAACATTAACTAGTTTTCAAGCTGACAGAAGGCAAGCGATCTCTTAAACATTCAAAACACGTGGCAAAACGATCCGAGCTCAAAGCAGAGGCTAATATAATTAAAATAAATAGTAAGACTTTAAACTTTACTTACTTTACCATCCAGCAGAAGCGAGCCGTCTTCTAAACCCAAATCAGCCGCAGTCGATGGCCGTGATTAACAGTAATGGCGGATCAACGAAGGGACGAGAGTAAATTGGGGAGGAGTCACAGCTACTCTGTAATTTTGCTCCCACTCTACCGATAAATTTTACTCTGTACACTCAAAACAGAGCAAAAATAACTATTTTTGAGGAAAAAAAAATGAACTACTCCGCCATTTTTCCTGTGTTGAAGCAACTCAAGGGCAAGTAAATGACGACAGATTTATTTGTTTTTGTCAACTATTCCTTTAAGAGTCTCAGTTTTAATAACTTAAATTAGAGCTGCATGATTCTGGATATATAGAGAATCCCAATTTTTTTTTTTTTTTTTTTTTTTTGTTTTTTGTTTTTTGTTTCAAACAGACATCAAGATTCTGAACATCAAATTAAAAATAAAGTGAAATTTACTAGAAGTTCTGTACTAGAAATACTACGACTGCAGTCTATTTAAAATGTTTAATCTTGAATGATTTTTTGAATTAATGATTAAATGACTCATGAATAGATGTTGTTTCATTACTGGATGAATCTGTGTTTTTTAATGAATCTCTTTGATCGATTCAATGACAAATACATGTGTTTAACAGTCACTTGTCGGCACCTACTGGTGTAACGTCACTGATATAATCTTTATCTGAATTGTCAACTTTGTTTCAAATTATTTGCTCTATTTTTATAGCTACTGTAGACATCAGTGATTATATCCAAACTAAACTTTTATCCCAGTTCTTCTTCGATCATTTAAATAATTCTAACAGAAAAAACGATAAGTGCTGTTGAAAAAGTGTGACACTGTTTTATTCCTACACATGACAACTGCCCTCTCTTTCTGGATCAGTAGGTACATTGACATGAAGCACTGTAGTGCAAAAAAGCTCCATGTAAACAACTTAATCGAAATAAAAATGCTCAAACCGATTACGATTTCAATTACTTTAGAAAGGTAGGACAAACCTTTTCTAATCCATTACAAAGGACATGTAAACACTTGATCAAATTGATAACTGAACTAGAAAAGTTTTACGCATGTGTAATGAAGTAGAAATGACATATGATGCACAAAATGAGCTGATGTTGTTGTAATATTATATTAAAGAACATAATAAATGACTGCAATCAAAAATTCTCTTTCTACTTATCAACTGTGAAGTGGTGTAAGACAACGTTGTCCAAGTGACCGTTTCAGACTCTGATTTGCAGACACCTTGTTTTAAGCATGAGAAAGGGTGTTTTTATTGCTTGGTTAGTATAAGCAGCACAACACAAAGCTTTGTGGCTCATCATCTCGTAATCAGGATTCGAAAAAGATAAGATGTTAAGTTTGCTTTTTAAAACAAATGGATGGTTACACTAGTCAAAGCTTGTGTTTACACTAGCTCTCCATGCTGCATCTGTTAAGATAGTTGCCTACGTCTCCTACAATTAAAATTAATGGCTAGTGCGGTGGCTGTGACATACGTAAACCTATCAACATCCATCGCCATGACTTATCGTGAGACAAAAAAAAAAAAATACGTTTTAGTCTCATAACATTGGTTAATGAAACTACTGTAATTTCGCAACATTGTTTTAAATCGACAACATCGCAAAAGTTTTGTCCAAATCCGTGATGGAAATGCACCTAGTGTACTGTCTACACTGGATGCGGCGCGGTACGACACGACAAATCCCCGCTGGCAAACTGATGCCTCGTTTTATTTATGACGTACTGACAAAGTCAATGCGTCAAAATGGTCATCGGATGCCCATTTTCCACAAGTTTATATAATTCTTTAGGGTCTTAATGAGAAGTCTATAACATACTTTGGTTAAAATTTCTCAGTGGTAGTGTAAAAACAAAAAACACCCATTTTACCATGTCAAAATCAGCCCTTTTTAGAGTGAGCTATTCTGTTGCATGTTCCTTTAAACGCTAATGAGCTCTGCCATTCCGCCCCTCTCTTCTGTGGGGTGACGATCAGTAATGTTTACTTTAGCCACATTTAACCGCAAAACTTGCTAATGTAGCGTCTGCTTAGGATCATCGATGATCGTTTAGGCTTTATGTTGTAGAGAACCTTTTAGCTTTTTGACATTTGCATATAAATTACAGACATGGCCTCACATTCCACATTTATATGGGTGTTTAAGGGTCTATGGTTCCCTCCTCACTCTCACGAAGATGCTAAACAGATCAGCTCTTGTCTCCCCATTGGACTTCAAAGGCATTCCATGAGGGAGGCAATCACCAGCACCAAACACCTCAGATCCTTGGTGGCTGGCAGACTATTCTCAATACACAAAACACACACACCTAGAAGCAATTCTTTATTTAGGCTGTATTTAACCACTTATAAATGTACTTGGTATATGCATGTGTTGCGTGTATGTTTCTATGCTGTATTAGCCCAGTTACCCCTTTGTTATTTGTACTAATTACTCTCTGAATGCGTATTTTTATCTATGATCTACTCAATTTTTTTGGTGAAACATTTTTACACTGAAAAATATTAAGTAAATTTAAAAGTTGTGAAATCATTGAAATATACTTTAAGAATCAAGTAAATGTAACTAAAAAAATTAAGTAGATTCAACTAATTCAATTAATTAATTTTTTAAATAAAATTGAGTAAATATAATTAAAATCTTTATGCAATGCAATAGTAATTCAATAGTAAATCCGAAACAAAAAAATTGAGTAGATTTAATTTATATTTTGTATATACAAATATCCTATATTTACTTTTTTTTTTTTTTTTTTTTACTTATATATTTTTAATTGTATTGTACTTTACAATAAATATAACAAAATTAAATGACAAACAAAACACAGTATTTTAATTACACTTTTATTTGCCATATTTGACCATAACTGCATTTCAACCATACTTTGCAAATGACAACTTGTTACATACATTTTAGCCACTGAACTGTGGACACTTACAAACATACAAAATTCATCAAAAATAACATTTAAAATAATAGGCATTAACCGTTGCTTACCAAATTAGACCAAAGATAAAAACATGTCATTAAAGGGTTAGTTCACAAAAAAAATAAAATTTTGTCATTAATTACTTACCCTCATGTTGTTCCAAACCCGTAAGACCTCTGGTTCATCATCAGAACACATATATATATTTTTGATGAAATCCAAGAGCTTTCTGATCCTCCATAGACAGCAAGGGTCCTACCCATATCAAGTCACAGAAATGTAGTAAGGACATTATTAAAATAGTCCATGTGACATCAGTGGTTCAACCGTAATTATATGAAGCTACAGGAATACTTTTTGTGCGCAAAGAAAAGTAAAATAACTTTATTTAACTATAATTGAACCACTGATGTCAAATTGACCATTTTATTGATGTCTTTACTGCATTTCTGGGCCTTGAACTTTTCATTTCCCTTGCTGTCTATCGAGGGCCAGAGAGATCTTGATTTCAGTCAAAAATCTCTTTATTTGTGTTCTGAATATGAATAAAGGTCTTCGTGGTTTGGAACAACATGAGTGTGAGTAATTAATGATCTAATTTTCATTTTTGGGTGAACTATCTCTTTAACTATAGTTTAACCTGGTATACTTTGCAAATGACAACATGTTAAATAAATTGAAATTTTAGCCACTGAACTGTGGATATGTAGACTTGCAAAGAAAAAAAAATCATCAAAAATTACTTGACCTTACAAAAATTAAAAGGCTGAGTACAATTAAATCTGACATTAAAAAACAACAACACCAAACCAAAATGCATTTTTACAATTATACAACACGTGGACAATGGAAAATAATATATATATAATAAGTTATTTTTTTCGTTATTGAACCTTTGTTGAAAGTTTCAGCAGATCTAACTCCAGAAAAAGGTTTCAAAAGACCTCCAAAGTATATTTAAAGGGTTAGTTCATCCAAAAATGAATATTAGCCCATGATTTACTCACCCTCATGGCATCCTAGGTGTATATGACTTTCTACTTTTAGACAAATCCAATCGGAATTATATTAAACATTGTCTTGGCTCTTCCAAGCTCTGTAATGGCATTGGGTGGGTTGTAGTGTTCAACAGTCCAAACAAAAATCAGATAAAGTGCATCCATCCATGATAAAAAGTGCCTCACACGAGCCCAATGCCATTATAAAGCTTGGAAGAGCCAGAACAAATTTTAATATAACTCAGATTGAATTTGTTAGAAAGAAGAAAGTCATATACACCTAGGATGCTTTGAGGGTAAGTAAATCATGGGCTAATATTCATTTTTGGATGAGCTAACCCTTTAAAGTTCTTGGGGTATCACAGGTCCAAGGCACATGTCAATCCCACAAGACAGGAGCAGGCTCTGCTAAGATCACAGAGTTGGTTGAGGACAGCTAATTCCTCTTGAACACCAATAGGTGGATCAGCAACATCCTGAAGAGACAAATATAAAGAATAGCAGGTTAGAGCTAATATTACATAAAATAGATAAAGATAAAATACATTAAATAATTTATTAATCAATTATTATTTTGACCTAAACCTTTTCTTTATCTAAAGGCTGAAACATGAGGTTTACCATTTTATGAAACCTTATTAAAGTTTTTTTTTTTTTTTTTTTTTTAACATTTCATATATGCTGAAACATTATATTTTCACATATACTGAAATATTATAGTAAACTGCTCTTACCTCCTGCCTTGTGTTGTTATTTAGATGTTTTTGGACGATGATGTCAGTGCTGTAAAACAAATGTTTTGACCATGAGATTTATAGATTTACACTTCAAATTAATAACAGTAGGGTAGTGGTTGACTGCCCCTTTAAAAATTAGCCAGTGTGTTACTAAAAAAAAAAAAAAAAAAAAAAAAAACATTAATACATTAACCATATCTCTTATCCATGATATTTGTAGTAAAACTGTCCAATACAAATAGTAATGAAGCTGCCAAAAACATGGTTAACTTAATACATTTTACTACAATAAAACCATGGTTGATTTTGCGCGATAATTTCTTCACTACGTTATTCCTCCACCATTTGACTGATTCCGGGTGATGTTTCGGTGCTTTAGTACAAATGTGAGCAGGGGCTCCGGGAAAACTTTGCACCGAGTTTACAGTTGTAATTACGAGTTATACAAAGAGACGTTACGTTAGCTTTTCACACACAGTAATGTTGTAGTTTTTGGCTATTTCGACACAGTGTTAGAACTCACCCAGAGCGACGGCCGATAAAAAAAAGGTTTATTTCAACTGGCCACTGACGCTGCAGCGCACCGGGATTTGTCCCATTACACCAGTTACAACTGCTGGACTACGGATAGACTAGTTTAGTCGCTGTTTTCTGCAATTACTCACACGTATATGCGCATCACACAAGTGAATAACAATGACGAAACCAACTCGGCGGTTAACGTTAACAGTAATACGGACACTCCCTCATACACGGGCAGGCTATGCTGCTTTAAAATAGGAAATTTTACATACATTTCAAATTGCTGAGGTGTATTAACCGTATTTTAGCTAAATATTTAGTGGTTTGAAAAAAAAAAAAAAAAAAAACTACAAAGCCACAGTGATTCTAGAAATGCTTGCGTTGTTAACGTTACCACAGAGCAGCGTGGCTGCAACAGCATTGATTGTAAAATTACACCGAACTTTTTACGTGCCCGAAAACACAGCCAATATTTCATTAACTGTTAATACTGACTTACCTGCATTTTTAAAGGAGACTTAAGGTGGTTTAAGCCTCAGTTTTCTTGTGACCAGCAGCAGATTTCCCGTTGTTGACCGCGGTCGTTGTGTCCACGTGATCACGATAGCCGCGAAACTTACTCAATTTCTTAAGTCGATGCAAAATACAAAAGAAATTGATAGAAAATAAGCAATAATTTCTGTTTATAAAACTGACAAGTTTTATTGCAACTTTCTCAAATATTTTCATTTAAATGTACCAAAAACATTAAGGACATGTGAACAATATAATTTGTTAGTTAAATGCTTAATTTTTTTTTTTTAAAACATACTTAAGCAGAACAAGTAAATTAGAGATAAAATAAACTGTGGGATTTTTACTTATTAATTTTGGTAAGCCTAAATCAAATAATCTCTTTAATGATACTCAGAGATTTTATTAAGTTAATACAAGTTTATTTTTGTGATATTTACAAAGCCACAGAATTATTTTTTACAGTGTGGACACTGGTTAATTGATGCTAAATACTGCCATTCTTGCCTTTCTCTCTCTCTCTCTTCTCTCACTTTCTTCCTCTATGTATATGTACACGTGTTTAGTTTAGTTTAGTTGTATGTTAGCTGCAGTTCCATTTATTAAATTACACATATTCACAATTGACTGTCTCTGTGTGCTGCTCACAATTTGAAGTCACTGAATGTTTGATCTTGCTACATGCTACATTTTGAGTTTACTACAAGTAAGTTACTGCTAGTACTGACTAAAGTAGGAAAGTTATTCTTTCTTGGCCAGAAAGTAACCTTTCCTAGGATTGATGAATGATTATACTGTCTATTCGGTGGACGAACAGAGCAAAAAACTGTATTGTTAATTCTGCTACAGTTAATTCTAAGATCTGATTAAAATATTTATAATTAATTATAACCAGTTATAATTAATCATAAATATTCCCTTTTGAGCTAATTTGCTACACTAACTAGCATATTATTAAAAAAAGGCGAATTGCGAAGATGCATAAAAAAACACCCATATACTCACTTCTGCTGTAGGTGAAACTAGATTACAAATGATTCGCGTGAACATAGATGCATTTATGTAGGCTGCCGGGTGCATTTCCTTCAAAAACAACAGTAACATTAATTCTCTGCATCTTCAGCAGCTCAGATGTCGGGAGTAAATGATAAGTGCTACTATGTGCATTACTACATCCAACAACAGAACACCTCAATCGCTCAATCGGAGATAGTCTTGTCTTCCCCTGCACTGGAGTCGAAACAATAATGGTGGTTGGACTGTTCTCAGCGCTCACTCGGCTCAGTTAGGGTGGGTTTAAGTTAAGACTGTCATGTCAATCAACTATCGTGGGAGCGGCCTTGGTCGGTGCGACATCACACCGACAAGACGCTGACAATGACCTTATTTGAAAAAAGGCATATTACTTGGATTACATTGGATTTTTCCCATATTAAGATTAAAAAAATACCACTGGGTGAATTTATATCATTATAGGGTTGTTGTGTACACACACTGTCAACACACATTTATGTTCAAACTTGTAAAAATGAGTTTTGCATCCGATGACCCCTTTAAATGATTTTCAGTGGTCGCTTGGTCACATCTAGTGTAGACAGACTTTAGCTGTCACGCCATGACAACTGTCACCTCTGTTTTAGACACGGTGTTAGTCATTTACAAATAAGATTAAGTGGGGTTTGGATCGAGATTATGATCTTTAAATAATTAATCATGCAGCTCTAATTTCTGATAATATATGTGTCTCCATCTATTTATGATAATATTTGAAGAGAAACATTACACTTTTAATTCAGAATCATAACTATACATTGTATAAAAGGTATAGTTCACTCAAAAATGAAAATTCTGTCATCATTTATTCACCCTTATGTTGTTCCAAATGTTGGTAACTAGACAGTTGACATGCCCCAATGATTTCCGTAATATTTTTTTTCCTACTATGGAAGTTAATGGCTACTATGAACATTCTTCAAAAAAATCTTTTTGTCTTCAACAGAAGAAAGAAATTCATACAGGTTTGGAAAAACATAAGGGTGATGAAGGGTAAATAATGCCAGAACTTTCATTTTGGGGTGAACATTCCCTTTAAGAAAATTATGTAGAATCAAATTAAGCAAAATCACTACATTTAGTAAAATCAAAACATCTCACAAAAAGTCAGTGAATCCATACCAGAAGTGAGAGTGCAATGTAGCAGATAAAGGACAATCCTCCTCCAAATTGGCAGTTATCAGCTGAATGTTTGGTGAATCTGTAGTGGGGTGGGCCCGACGAGTCCTTAAAAAGAATAATTTCTTTTTTTACCATTCCTTTAAACATTCTTAAACAAAACATATTTAAATTGTACTGAAATTTGCCATTATAAGCCATTTAGGCAACATAAACAAACTGTCAGCTTTGAAACTGTTAGTTATGATCGAAACATGAACCTAATGCATAACAATACCATCGGAAAAATGTGAATCCCCAAAAGAAAGACAAAGAGATTCACAAAAAAATTGACTCTTCCCATAGATATCATAGCAAGGTAAATACAACTGTATCTTAAAAAAGCCAATTTGTACACCACAATTAAATCTACCATAATATAATTTTACCTGCAGTTGCATTTATCCTGATATGACACATCTGAAGGCTGTGATGTTCTCCAGTGAATAAAATAAAGGACTGAAGATGGTGACAAGTTCTATTTCCCTTTCTTTGTGCCACCTCAGAAAAAGAAAGACAACAGGGGAAAAAAAGTTACTCAGATTTTCTATCACCAGTGGAGGAAATGTCTTACAAATGTACTTATAATGATTATAATCATAGTTCAGGTCTGGAAACAGTGGTTAAAACTGACTAACATTTTACTGTAGTCTCTGTATTGGGTGCCTGTTTTCCCTGAAAAACGTGTGCTTGATCTAAAAATGTGAACCAATATCTTATCATTAGAAGTTATCAGTATTTGAAGAGGTGAAGTAAAAAATATACTCAGAAACGGTCATCTACAAAAACATAACACTCTCATACAACACTCTCAACTCTCCTGTATATTCCAGTGTTTTCGAGTGTGAATTACAGTTTAATCACTTACTTCACTTATTCCAGTGCTCCTTTACTTCTCATGAGTTTGAGTTTTAAACTAAACATTAATACACACAAACACACAGCAACTTGAAAAAAACACTAATTTACACTGAAATACGTGCTAATATCTGGTCAAGGACCAGCGCTAAGCAAATGCTAACCAGCAAAATTAGCATCTCCCTTAAACACTAATTTACACTGAAATACGTGCTCACCACATTAATTAATTGTTGGCACAAATCATAACTTTATGATGGTTTGACTGAAAAATGTTTTGTTACCTGATATCGCCATATGTTTTCGGGATCACACTCCACATTCCAGCTTCTGTTCTTCGTTGACATCTCACAGCTCTAATTAGTTTACAATAAGAATTTAACAGGCACATAATCAGGAAATGAGCGAGTAATCTTGCGGATCAGTAGCACGCATATCACCAAACTGATCAATATATTTTCAAACTGCACTAGCAAAAAGGCGCGTGAGGCTGTCATTAGCCAGTTTCATGAATGACAGTCAGATTAACCAATCTTGATGAAAGCAACCAGGTGAAACAACTAATAGAAATTGTTTCAGAGTGGTAATGGAAAATAAACTTTTTTTTTTTTTTTTTTTCAAACGTGTGTGTATTTAGTTTTATTTTTTATTTTTTGGCTGTATGTAACCCAGGTTACTATAAGTCCTGTGAAGCTGAAAGAGGGAAAAAAAATATTAGTTGCATTCTCACATTATAATATTAAAAATATATTATTTTTAATTATTATTTGTGAAGTTATGTGAAAAAGAAACAAAAACAGGAAAATGCATAAAGGAAAAAAAATAAAATTCATTTAGAATACTTATCCCGTTGTACAAGTAGATAATTGGTCAAATTAGAGGAATAGAAAGTAGCCTCACCCAAAATGGGCGGTGTCAAGGGAGACGGGAAGAAATTGTTCCTTCGTCAGAGGAAAAAAATGGCTTGTGAATCTGCTTTGATGCAACGATTAGGTGATCCTGAAAAAAAAAAAAATTCAATATTAAACAAGTATAAACAACAGTTGCTTCAGAGAAACATTAGAGATTTCGAGATAGAAGTGCGGATTGAACGTCATCAATCAGAGATCACGAGTGGATGTTAGCGTGAATGCTACAAAAGTGAAAAAAATACACATCTTAAAGCCTTTGTGATTTCTATTTTCTGACATTTATATTGTGTTGAATTTTATTTAATTCTATTTAGTTTTTCCATCTATTTCTATTCTGTGGTGGCAAGGCAAACAAAGAAAAGGGTATTTCAAATAATTCTTAATTGAACATCTCATTCATATCAAATACAAAACTATTTTCTACAATAAACAAACCGATTGAGCAACAAATTAAATAAATAGGAAAAGAGTAAACATACAAATACATTTTATTAGGTTGAACCTAAGTAGGTCAAAGCAAGAAAAACTAATTAAATACACTCTCTAATAATAGCAAAAGGGCTAAATAGGATAAAAACCACAAGAAACAGGGTAAATCTGAATCTTTAGGATAAGGTTTACTGTTATTTTTTCATTTATTATTATTATTATTTCTTTTTTTTTTTTGCTTGTTTGGTTGTGACACTGTTTAAGAATTTTTTGCTGCTGCTCAATACAATTTTACTTACTTCAAACACATCCAGTGCTGAATGTGTCTCTTTTCTTCCTTGTTGTTGAGCCTGTCTCTTGAGCGAGTTTAGTCTTCTGTTAGCTGGTCCAAATCTGCAGTAAGTGCACCCTCTTCTCCCTCATTTTCATTTGCTACCGGATGAGAGTGAGTATTGCACTTGTGCTGTGACACTGGTTACATGTATTATTTGATTAATTGGTCTAACAGTGTTTTCATGTCAGTGTATGAATAAAAATGTAATAGTGATATGTAAAAGTCCACACACAATCTCACTGAAAGAATCTCACAAAATCTCATAAAACTGTATCTATTATAATAATTGTTACTAATGCTAATGCTATTGTTACTTATGCTAATTAAAATTGTACATATACATTTGGATTTTGAAGAGGTGTTTTGATCAAAATATGGTAAAATGCTAAGAAATAAAATATTAATAATCATGATCATTCAAAAGGCAGATATTTCTTGTTAAAGACATGACATTTATTTAACATACAGATCTGTTATTTATTTATTTTTTAAGATTTTTTTTTTTTTTTTTTTTTTTTTTTTTTTTTTTAATGATTTAGCATTATACATTATCAATTTGTGTCAATGTTAAAACAGCAGCTGACATTATTTCAATCATATTTCAACTTTGAAGGTCGGTTATGTGCCGACTAGACTGAAAAGAAAAGTCTGTACTGTTGGTCCAAACAGAAAACTGAACACAAGCACAATATGCTAACGGAATGAAACAGCACTTTATCCTGAACCCCTGTATCATATGCTGCAAATATGATTTTCCTATCAGAAACATAAATGTCCATTCTGTCTTTCTTCACTTGGACTATTCCATTATGTTACCAACCAACTGATTATAAAACTCTGGAGTACTTCTGTGGAATCAGGCAGCAGCTGTTGCTATGGGTTTTACTTCTACCAATCTCAAAGCCACTACCCAGCAAGCAATTTTTGGTCTAAAAAACGTCTATTAGCCGTTGAAACACAGCCCAGACATCTAGGCTAAAATAAGGTTGTCATTGGGCTGTCAGTGAAAATTTAATAGACGTCTAAACATAGACCTAGAACAGACTAGACATCATTTAGACCACTATTAAACGAATACATCTGAATGTCTAATAGACATTGAATCTGCGTCTAGGCTAAAACAAGACTAAATCTGGGCTGTCAGTGAAAATCTAATAGACGTTTAAACATAGTCCAATAATAGACTAGTCATCAAACAGACAGCTAATGAACGCCTACATATATACATCTAAAACACAACAAAATGGTCATCCATCCAAACAAACTACATATACAGCTTTTATTAAGAACAATAACATTAACAACTTAAGACAATACAAAATTATAAAAATGCAAAAGAATTAATGACAAAATAAAATATAAATGCGTTACACTCAAATATAAATATTATGATAAAAATATGAAATTTAAGATAATAAACAACTTAAGATAATAATATATATATATATATATATATATATATATTATTAAATACCTTATGATATTTAAAAGAAATAAATAGTACAAATCAAGAGCATGTTATCACACTTAACATTAAAACATTGTGGATAAATGACAACGTAAAAATAAAAAAATAAAAAAAAGATTAAAAAAAGATTAATCAATTTGTTGGTTTACTTATTTTAACAAATAAAACATCCAACAGTGAACTCAAAGGAAATTATTAATTATTGTTTTTTTTTCTTGTATAAAATGTTTCCCAACTGCATTCTTCAAGTACAACTCAAGTACAAGTTGGTCATCACTGCATCTGCAAAATAAGAAAAAACATAGCATAAGAAAAGCTTTTTGAGCGAGAACTGAGAGAGAAAGCTCTGAATATGAGGGAACATGAGGGAATTTTTAAAACCCTAAAATATAATACAGATTGAGGTGGTTAACAATTGCGGACAAAGTTCACCGACATTTCAAAATGACCAGTAAAGGAATTATTTTTTATATTTCTGATTTGCGCTGCAACTTATTAAGTATTGACACCACAATGTTTGATTAATGTGGCACACTTTGAAGACTTTACCTTTCCAGCTTCCTTCTGGCACTGTCTTTGAGATTTCTTCATTCAATTCTGCACAACTTTGAATAACACCTGAATAACACATACCAATGTCAGGCAGGTAGTATTATATGTGTCAGTGTAAAAGTGTCCAAAATTGTCTGGCACAACTAATTTCATAACAACACAGTGATCGCTGCTGTAACTAAAATGTAACCCAGTACACACATTAACCTTAAACGTACATGGAATAATTATTCACCCCTACCGTTTTTATTACATTATGTTTTCTGATTGTACCGGTTAGGTTTTAATGCTGCATTGCACATCTTAGCTATTTGCACTATTTTAATACTGGTACAAACGTTTTATAATTTAACATTTTAATAATTTTGAACATTTTAATTTCATGGAAAACCCATCACAAGTGCACACACACAGCAATGAGAAGTGAACACGCACACACACACACTGTGAACACACACCCGGAGCAGTGGGCACCCATTGCTCCAGCGCCCGGGGAGCAATTGGGGGTTCAGTGCCTTGCTTCCGTCATGGTATTGAAGGTGGAAAGAGCGTTGTTTATTCACAATCCCCACCTTCAATTCCTGCTGGTGTGGGAATTGAACCAGCAACCTTTAGGTTACAAGCCCGACTCTCTAACCGTTAGGCCATGACTGCCGCTAATGTTGTATTCTAACATTTAATGTTGCATCTTTATACCTTTTGGGAGTTAAGTGTCTTATTTTGCGTAGGACACCAAATAAACCAGAACCACTACTGCATGTACATGTGTATACAAACACACACACACACACACACACACCCTTAATGAAACTTTACTGACTTGTTATAATTTCCTAATTTTTTTTTTGTTGGTTTCTATGTGCTGCTGTAACAGATGAAGTGGAGAAGAAATTTCAGAATGAGAGACATTCTGTCACTCTAAACCCCCATACTGAAATACAGAGAGATGATCAGATCCTGTGGATGTTTGGAGCTGAAAACGAACTGATTGCTCAAATCAGAGGAGAGACTGTAGAGACATATGATAAAGATAAAAAGAGATTCAAAGATACACTGAATCTGGACAAGACGACTGGATCACTGACCATCACAAACCTCTCAGCTAAACACACTGGACTCTATGAACTAAAGATCATCAGCAGCAGCGGAAAGATCTTGTACAAGGATTTCAGTGTTTCAATAAAAAGTAAGTAACTGTCTTTCAGTTTATTTTGTAAAATGTACACAAGTGTAAGAGTGATGATGCACTGAATGAACAGTTTTACACTGAGCTGAATTTTAATAGGCAAAGGTGCACATTATAGTGTGTAAATGTATTTTCACATTCAATATGTATTTTCATCAATTTATTCAATTGGTTCAGAATTAT
>NW_026127131.1:149956-308340 GCF_022985175.1 Labeo rohita
ATGGTTAATTTTGGTTAACTGGTTAATTAGGTTAATTTTGGTTCATTCTGGCCGACTCTAACCATTAGGTCACAGCTGCCCCAAACTACTGACCAAACATGAAAAAACTCGTACCTGTTATTCAAATGTACATAACAGATTTTTAGTAAAACACTCAAGTCTCCCAGTCATTGACTTTTACTAAAATCGTGTAATTTAAAATCCCCTGGTGTTAAAAAGTATTTAGAAAATGCCAGATCGAAAAACGCGGCATTTATACCTAAAAGCGCCAGCACGGGTCAAATTTACCCACTAATGCGTGTATTCTGGCGCTGTTATAATCTTGCCGCTTATGTTTTTACATTTTACATAGGCAGCGCCTTATACTCACTGAATTAGCGGTTATGAGTTTCATAAATAAAGTCAATATGAGTAAAATAAGGGAATTAATGGATGTTGAATAGGTATTAGAAGCACTAAACACCATGAGTGATGGAGAGTCTGATGGTAAGTTATGCGTCCTGGGTCGCTCAGCATCTGACGGCTCATCTGACAGCGATCCTATATTTAGATGTTTTAGCCTAACGTTTAGCCTAACAAATTCTATTGTTTGTTGTTCGCTACTGTGTTGCTATTTATTATAGTCTGGCCATTTTCTAATTAAGAAATACATACATATACATACATACATACATACATAAAATCCGATCTATGTAATGAATACAACCATTTTTTTTTTTTTTGATTACCCGAAGTTTATTTGTGTTGTTCTCTTATTCAAATTATAAATGACATAAGTAAACAAATTAATCATTCATTAGGTGAAGCTGTACACTTGAATTTATCATCGCATCATCATATGCAGTGTGGTGAATTATTATTACACATCATTGTCTATGGGCTATTTTAGTCATTTAAATAACACTAATTGTCTTGATTATTGAATAATGACAATGTATTCTAATATTACACTACCCAGTTATGTAGTTACTTCCAGGGGCGTAGCACCAAATTCTGGGCCCTATGCACAAGCAGTGGCCATGGGCCCCCGTAAGCTTGAGGTTCACAACTACCTACAGCTAACCTTACTACTAATCTAAGAACTGTATACTGTATAGGCTCACCTTGTCTTAAGTCCACAGTATCAGAGTCTGTTGCTGCATCACCCTCTGTGACAGTTTCATGCGTTTCACAAGTTGGCTTTGCTACTAATATGACAGCCTATCCTCATGAACCTATATGACATTGAGCCTACCAAGTTAGACTATTATAGTCCAATAACAAATATTAATTTAGTTTTCGAATTAGTATACTATTGAAATGGTGTAGGCTATGCAAACAAGGCATCATGTAATTTCTAATTTTGTGTTATGCCGTTGTGTTATTAGCACTGATAATCGCGGTGGTATTGAAGTGTTTTGTAACCACAGCAGGAGTTCATTTGTAGACTATTTGCTCTCACATTTTGGGCTCACCTTTCTTGGGAAAGAAGTCTGTTAGCAGTTGCTTTCCCTCATTTTTTTTTTTTTTTTTATCCCTTTCTTGCCTCTCTTTTCTTTTCTGAGAACCGGATTTAGCTTTCTTAGACATCATCTTCCATAGCACAGTTATGCACTGCCGCCTGCCGCTTCAGCAGAATGAACGCTACTTCAAATGCGCCTAGTCAAAAAGCCCGGTGAAGGTGGACTAAACCATTTCGTGCAAGGGAGAGGGTGCCTGTCCTCAGACACTATATGTACTTGGACACCATTTAATACATCAATCTGATGCATCTACCCAAAATATTAGCATTTACATTAGTTAAGATTTATTGTGATCTTAAAATTATATTTAAAGGAAAATGAAATTTCACTCCTCAGGGGCCATCCCCCCCACTTGGGGCCCTGGTAATTTAGTCCCACTTTTCACCCAACTACGACGCCCCTGGTTACATCCTTTTAATTCCCTTTGTCAGCGCAGTCTTGTTTATCTTATTGACTGTTATGAAAATTGACTGTAGGCTGCATAAAAATTCCTTGAACAACAACAGGACAAAAATATAGATGACTAGACAATATTTTTTTATGACACTAGACACTTCTTTATCAAGACAGTGGCATAATACAGTGAAATAAAATGTTCTTTAGTCATATCAACACACTTGTTTGCGCGTGGGAAAAATGTACCCCCATGGCGGTTTTAGGTATACAGCGACCTCTGGCGGTTCTAGTTTTAAAAATGTTTTTCTTTTTAATAATCTGTATACTAGTTATTAAATATTTACATAATCTCGAAAAAAAAAAAAAAGAAAGAAAGAAAAAAAAAAAACTATATTTTCCTAAATGGGTTATACGCAACATTTATCTTTAAGATTTATCTTATCATACTGATGATGATTGAAAACTGTTGTTCCCAAAGCTGGATTCATGATATGGTCTCATTCAATTTGCTTTTTCAATTTGCTTTAATTATACATGGCATGTGCAAGTAACATATACATTGCTAGTATTTAATTATTACATTTTACCACTGAATCATTCTTTCTTGGGTGTTTTCAAGATGATGTTGTACAGCAACACGTGACTCTCCTAATACAGATGATGACGTTGCTGTGGCTCCCCCTTGTGACTAAATATGAAAATCGCTCTTTCACTGCAATATTTTAGTCCATTGCGAGCTGATATGTGGAAACTTTATTCATTCATTTATTTATTTATTTATTTAAACATTACTCTTCTTCGACGAAAACAGTTGTGGTGCTTATTGAAATCTGCTTATTGAATACGTGGATGTGTTTTTTTTGATGAAACATTGAAATAAACATATGAAATGGAAAATGGAAATGTGAATTGCAATTACTTAAAAGTGAATTCATTTTTATCCTTTTATATTTTTATTGGTCATTTTGCACATTTACAATGTAAAACAGGGATTATTTCCAATTTACTATCATTACACTTTTATTTTTTTTCTTCTACTGCCATCGTGTGCTGAAAAGATGAAGTGCATATAAAAAACATTTCTTGGCAGGACTTGAGAATTATAAAAACCTGTCTAGAGGCTACTTTTAACCTGTAAAAAAAACAAAATAAAAACATAAACTGTAAAATAAACATAAAAAGAAAATGCATATCAATTAAGCAGAAATTATTATTATTATTATTATTATTATTATTATTGTTGTCACTGTTATTATAATTTAGCACCGTTTCATTCAGTGAATAATTAAACAACATCTGATTTTATAGCTCCATTTTCAGTCCCTGATATTTCTGCTTACAACTAACACAACTAGAATACAAATTTATTTTATGGTACTTTTCTTTCTTTTATTAATTGTATCTGGTCATATTCAGTCTACTCTGAAGATGTGATTTAGTGCATTAATCATAGAATATACAGTATGCAGCAAAACATTCAACAGAATTTGTCTTTATTTTTATTTTATTTTTTTATTTGTATTGTAACAGTCGCATATAATTGTATAAATTTATTATAATTTATTATAATATAATAAATTTAGGCACATTGTTTATGCATTGCATTTAAAAAAAAAAAAAAAACAGTTGCTAGGAAACAAAAGCTGTGTCAGTGTCCTCATTACAGGACAGAAATGATCCAAAATTAGGATCAGTGATATATCAATATCTTACATCAGCATTTATTCATCAAGCAAATGCTTTTGTCAAAATTAATAAAATATATACATGCAGTATCATATCACAACTAGGACTGAACAACACACCTTTTCCATCTTAATTTGCTACAAGTGCAATAAAGCTGATTTCAACTGCTTCAGCATGAGAAGGCACTATAGACATGGAGAAGATCATGTGACTTCAGCTTTGGAGAAACACTGTGATCAATTCTGACCATCAACATAATCTGATACTGGTGTTAAATATATATTTAAAAAAACAGTGAATACAGTGGTTAGAGAAACACTGCTGTGGTGAAACTTCTTACAAAAAGCATATGATACTTTCTGACAATCACTGGCTACAATCACACAAAATCAAAACTGTGTCAAACTAACACTATGCTAAACAGAGTAACAGGAATGACATGTAACCCTAATAAAATGATATTTGAAAGTGTTTGATAAACATGTTTCGTGGTTCTAAAACAATGAAGTTTATCAGCTCAACACAGATTAATTTCTCACTTTCATTGGACGGATTTTAGAGGCTCATAAAAGCAGAAACATGTTTATGTTGTTGTAGCTGCAGTTGACATGTTGATGATGTCAGAGTGATTGACACTGGTGGGCGGGTCTTATGATATTAAAGTGAACTCGTCCCCTCCTCATCATTCACTACATCCATTCTCTCTATTCAGCAGTGGCATCACTGATTCATTCACTCGCTCTTCTGTGGAATCTGAAGGAAAATACAGAGACTATGAATAATTAAAAACAGAGAAGATGCACTTTTGTGGATTTTGTTATATATGAGATACAAACTAAACAAATAATGACAAGCTTTTACAATGAGAAAATCATTTAATGCAGATTGTCAGCAGCACATTTTGTTCATTTGATAGGATCAAAGCACTTTTCTTAAATTTTTGTGAACTCAGTAATGCTTCTATGAACATATGCAAACTGAAATTTAAAGTTTAACTGGATATTTTACACTTCTACATATTGAATCTTTGTAGCATTAAAATCATTTCTCTCAGGACAGTCACTCTTTAATTAACTTACAGTCATTTGTTTGAAATCTGAATGAAAAAACTGAATGAAGCTAAAAATCACACACATCAGATCATGATATTGTTGTTAAGTTAAAGATATTCAGCACAAACAACTGAATCTCAACATTATTTTCATTCATCACTGATTTTTCTCTCGCTTAATTTGTGACAGCAGCAGCAGCTAGAAACAGAGAAATGAAGAGATTATAACAAGTCAGTTAAGTTTCATTAAGGATGTCAATATCAGAGGGAGACCAGAGACAATTAATAACAGAGCACACTGTATATTTAAGAGAACTGCGCTCACACATTAACTGGATGTGCTCTCATGTTAATTAACTCTCAACATTTAAAAAATGCCATAAATCAACTATAAAGAAAAGAAATGTCTGTCTGAAAGCTGCATGTGCAGGCGGTGTCTCATGTCGCCCATCAGCACATTGCGAGCCCTAGTCAGCTGATTATATTGACTATGCCAGGATCTGCCACTGTACTAATTATGTGACATTAATAACTATAATATTTTAGAACAAAATACTAGTTTTAATACACATTCAATATTTATAAATACAGGTAAATAATTTATACTTAGTCGGTGTATTAATTTCCAGCACATGGAAACAAAGAAATTATGAGATTATAACAAGTCAGTAAAGTTTCATTAAGGATGTGTGTGTGTTTGTTTACACATGTACATGCAGTAGTGGTTCTGGTTTATTTGGTGTCCTACACTGTAAAAAACAATTTGTTGAGTCAATATAATTTGTAACCTGGCTGCCTTAAAATTTTAAGTTCAGTCAACTCAAAAAAAAAAGTTTATTCAACTTGAAATGTTAAATTACACTAAGTGACAACTTAGATATTTGAGTTGAATCAACTTAAATTTTTAAGGCAGCTGGGTTACTTACCCATCTGTTAAGTTTAACAAACACAAATATCTTTGTTACTTAGTACAACTTAACATTTCAAGTTGACTGAACTTATATTAGTTAACTGAGCTTAAAATTTTAAGGCAGCAGGGTAACAAATTATTTTAAGCTGACTCAACAAATTATGTTTTTTATTTTTTACAGTGTATGCAAAATAAGACATGTCACTCCCAAAAGGTGTAAAGATACAATATTACATACATTTTATACACTTTTATTGTATAACTTTCTAAACACTTATCTTAAATAACTATTAAATAATAAAAATAAAATAAATAATAATAATAATAATAAATACCAACATCGTGAAATATGTATATTTACCATGTAACAATGGATCCTTAATTTCTTTACAATTTAAATGTTATTTTCTTGATCAGTCATGGAAGTCTGATGATTAATCGCTTCTAGCTAGGCTCTTCCATAAACAATGTGTAGAAATTTTTATGCTGTAACTTGATTTTTGGCAGCTTCGTCACTATATGTGGTTATATGACAATATAGACAAATGGAGCGATTTTTTTAATTGCATGCTTGAATAAAGTGATTCTTGTTGATTTTTATTTTCATCTATATTTTAAGGCTCACCCTGTCTTTGGCAACGAACCTGTGTGCCCCGTAAGGATTGTTGTTCCCGGTGTATTCTGGGTGGTGTAGTCGACAATACAATTTATTATTTATTTTATTGTTATTATTATTATTATTATTTTTTTGTAACTTTACTCTATCTGTGGCCTGTAGCATGAAGCCGGTTTTTGGTTTTTACCCAGGTAAGTTCGCATTTAGTTAGAGCAAACTCTAAGTTTTCAGGCTCAAGAAGGTGGATTAGTTTTCAGCAGGTTTCTTCACCGTAGTAATTTACGCTACAAATCTACCCGGCTCCGGAGGAGGTTTTATTCTAGGTTAAAGATCGCAAACCCAAACTAGACCAATCAGCTGTGAGCAAAGTCACATATATCTGATGCAATGAAGCCACTCCCCTGTATCTCCAGCTCCAAATTAAAACAGTTTACAGTCAAAGAATTTTAGATATAAAATTGCCCGACTTTTGCTTATTTTTTTATATTTATATTATAGTAATTGTAATTGATATTGTAATTCATATAACATATTCATATACACTGCTGCTCAAAAGTTTGGAATCAGTATGACTTGTAATGTTTTTTTTTAAAGAAGTATCTTATGCTCATCAAGGCTGCATTTATTTGATCAAAAATACAGAAAAAAAAAAAAAAACAGTAATATTGCAAAATGTTATTACAATATCATTTTTTTATATACTTTAAAATATAATTTATTCCTGTGATGCAAAGCTCAATTTTTTTCAGCTGTTACTCTAGTCTTACTGTGACCAGATACTGTCTTCAGATTCTTCAGTTTTTTTGGAACCTGTGATTCTTTTTTTCAGGATTGTTTGATGAATAACAAGTTAAAAAGAACAGCATTTATTCAAAATATAAATCTTTGTAAATCTATACTATCACTTTTTATTAATTTAACATATCCTTGGTGAATAAAAGGATTTAATTTCTTTCAAAAAAAGAATGAATACAAATTTACTGACCCCAAACTTTTGAACAGTAGTGTATATTGTTAGAAAATCTTTCTATTTTAAAGAAATGCTGTTCTTTTTAACTTTTTATCCAGAAAAAAAAAATATTTATATTATAGGTTCCAAAATATTAAGCAACACAATTGTTTCCAACATTGATAATAAATCAGCATATTAGAATGCTTTCTGAAAGATCATGTGACACTTAAGACTGGTAAAATTCAGCTTTGCATCACAGGAATAAATTATATTTTAAAGTGTATTATAATAAAAGCCATTATTTTATATAGTAATAACATTTTGCAATATTACTGTTTTTTCTGTATTTTTGATCAAATAAATGCAGCCTTGATAAGCATAAGAGTCTTCTTCAAAAACATTACAAGTCTTATTGATCCCAAACTTTTGAGCGACAGTGTAATTATTATATCAAGTGGCAATTAATTTTAAGCTTCCGTATTTAAATAAAATAAAATTAAATAAAATTAAATAAAATTAAATTAAATACAGATAGCTTTAACATATCCAACTTTTATAATGACTAAACCAATGTTTTCCTTTTGAGCTCTGTGTAAAACTATATATAAATAATTAAATTCAATTGATTCCTTTGCATAGTCATATATTTTCTGTTTATTCCTGCCTTGTAATTGCATTTAAATGTATAACATTTTTAATACGGACATCTTTTAATCTTCAGCAGAAAAGTGAATTGCGGCAACTCTGGCTAGAAGTGAATCCAACGGACACTTTGCTGACGCTCTCCATGTTCCGTGTGACTGGCTGTTTGGTGCACGTGTCACACTTTCAGGTGCACGCGCTTCAGAGTTAAATCACAAACTCTGAGTTGATGAAGAACGTTTATATCGAGCTTTGTGAGCACGGTGAACCTACACTAAACCAGGTTGGCTTTATTAAGTTTTGTCAACTCAAAACTTACTCTGCAATAATGTCCTTTATGGATAGTTGCAGTGTTCTGGATGGTCAGATTTCTAGTCTCTTGTTGTGTTCTTTTGTACATATTGGCCAATAGGTGGTGGTTGTAGTATGTACTATGTGTAAGTGGGTACTAGGTGGAAGCGAGACGTCGGACTCGTCCTTTTTTTCTGTTCTGCATGCGCTGTATCGTTATACTGCTTCATCTAGTTAATTAAAGGATTCTTTATGTGAGAACGCCTCTTCATTGTTTCTCGCTAAGGATTTAACATCTCTTTGTTCAGCTTCAGAGTGTCTCCGAATGTCCTATCAGGAACATAATATGACTTTTCGTCCTCTGTTTTGATTTGATGTAGGGAATTTTCATCTCCAAATTTCATCTCACCAACTGTCTGTACTTTAGTAAGACCAGTCTTCATAGTGAAATTATGTCCCATTTTCACTGACAAATACACCACTTCATGTCACAGCAGCACAGAAACTGAGAAATGAGGAAATTATAACAAATTAGTAAACTTTCATTAAGGACGTGTGTATGTATGTGTGTGTGTCTGTATATACATGTACATGTAGTAGTGGTTCTGGCATATTTGGTGCACTAGACAAAATAATCTTATCACCCCCAAAAGGTACAAAACCACAAGATTACATACTTTTATTGTACAACTTTATAAGCACTTAGTTCAAATAACTATTAAATAATAAATACTGGCTGACTAAAATTGAAAATGCTACATAATGAAATTTGTACATGGAATTATTTGACATCACAAGGATAGATTCTTAATTTCTTTACAATTTAAAGGTGCACAATGTTTTATCATTGGTCAATCATGGAAATCTGATGGTTGACAGCTTCTAGAAACAATAAAGCCATAAGAGAAGAGAATTCTGAAACTAGATCATGTAGGGGGGAGAGCCGAGCCAATTAACAAGAGAACACCAAGCGGCAACCTCCCGGTCTCCCTCTTGAAGCCAACACGGAAGTGACTAAAACTGCAATTCATCGACTGGCCGCTAGAGACTGGCTGCAAAAGGGAGTCAATCCCATAGACTCCCCATGTTAAAATGCCCAACTTCACAGCAGAAAAAAAAATGTTTACAGCCTGGTTCAAAAAGTGGTTTTGGTCTGTATAGCTAATTTTGCCCTTCATGTCAACTGCGAGGGGGGGTGAATTGTTTTATAACTCATCCATTTAATTTATATTAAGCCTTAAAGTTCTGCATAATTTAGGGCGTGGCCACTTAAGTGACAGGTGGATTGCCGCTGCTGTCACCACCGTCACGATAGGCGGGTGTGGTTTCAGAAACCAGCTCCACCCACGTCCCGCCTATTTGCCCATTTTCGATTATCCGGGAGTGACGTGCACTGACGTGATCCCAAGATGGCGACGGCGGACTCCCGCCCACAATGAGCCTCAAAAATCAGAAACCTACGGGTGACGTCACGGACACTACGTCCATGTTTTTTTTACAGTCTATGGAGAACACACTGTATATTTGAGAGGACACGTCTAGTTTTGTGAAAGAGTGAAGGAAATCTGCCTACGAACAAAGAGATTTGCATTTACTTGAGTGTGCTCTCATGTTAATGCACTCCCGACAAAGTTACACACTATAATTGTGTTTTTTAATTAAATATTTACATGTTATTGTTATTAGTAATTATTATTATTATATAACTGTAATACAAATAACATTATAATAATAGAATTGTATAACTGGTTAGGCCTATATTTTTATATTTAATGTTATATATGCTTATTTTCCCTTTTAATTTGTGTCTCTCCTTACCTAATTGTATTGTTATATGATACAATATTTTGCAAATACTGTTAATGTTAATGTTAATTATGCCAATAAAATTGTATGATTGTAATTACGCCAGTATTTGATGATGAATGAGCTTATTGTGTTTTCATCTACAAATAAAACAAATGCGCATGATTCCTCAACGTAGCGCTATAGTGTTTATAAGTATTATTATATTATAATTTTTTTTTACAAAAAAAAAAAAAAAAAAAATTAAGCAAAGACAAAACCACACTGAAGACTGGAATGATCTGCAGAAACTCTGAAGGGACTTTGAGCTGAATTCATTTCGGAAAAAAAAAGAATGAAGAAGAATGTGATCATTATTACATTAACTGGAGTGACTCACCTTTGACAAAAACAATGAACGTTTCGCGTAAGATTATTTTGCCTCTTCTGATCTCTAGAGTGTAGAGTCCAGTGTGTGCAGTTCTGGTGTTTGTGATGGTCAGTGAGCCTGTCTCATTCTCCAGCTCCAGTCTGTCTCTGAATATCCCATCATGACCATCAGTAATCTCACCATCAGTGGTCTCTCCTTCTTTTTTAGCTACGAGGTCTCCTCTAAACTGCCAATATATTTTATCACCTATCTGTATTTCTTTATTAGGCTTCAGAGTGACAGGCTCTCCCTCCATCACTGCTATTGTCTTCTCTTCATGTGTGAGAACAGTGCATAGAAAGATAGAAATACACAAATGCCATTAGATCAAGTATGCGTGCATGTGAACATCAGAGTTAAAATTTCGACACAGATCATGCAGATGCTGTTTTATCAGTGATGAGGTATACATCGCTGTAAACTTTATAGTTACCTACACAATTTGTATATGATATCAATAAAACATGTCGTCAGATAACATTTGTAAGGATCATTATTGCCGCTTCTATAGACATTGGCGTGTATTTTGCAAACTACAAATGCATTGTTTTACAAGGACTTATGTGTATTTAAATGTCTGGAACCTAAAATAAGCAGTATATGATTGAAAACACGGAATAGTTGCAATAATATAACAAGCGCTCAGCGCGTCCAATCTGACTCAGTGCCAGCCAAAGCGCCAAAGCAGATTTGAATTCAGCAGTTGATCACGTGACGCGCTGAACATTCGAATCACACCGGTGTGATCGTACGCTTCAGGGACCAGCCAAGAATGATCACACCGGTGTGATCGTGAAAGGGTTAAAGTAGAAATGTGGACTGAAAATCATACTACTCTACAAAACCACAATAAAGCTCAATGTTTTTGTCTTGCTGAATCAACTGTAATACTTACCCAATTGATTTAGTTGCTTAGAGAATTTGCGGCGATAGTAAATCACACCAGCAGTTGCAGCTGCAGCCACCAGCAGAACAGCAACAACAATCCCTGCTACAGCACCTGCAGACAAACCTGGAACTGGAGCAGCTAAAGAGAGACAGTCATTAGTGTAAATGTGTGTCAGATCTATAACAACACTAGAAACATCATAATCTGAGTGAATATCTGATACTGTAATGATAAAGAGATAATCATAATGAGTGTCTAATTATCTTTAATATCAGTGATGTTTGGTTCATAAACAAAGTGTTATTTTGAACTGGTTCTTTCAAATGAACCTGTCAAACCAGTTCACTAAATTGAACTGAATCGTTCTAAACAGTTTGTTTCTTGAGTCAGTACTTATCCACAAGTTACTTTGGGTGTGACTGACAGTCAGTCTGATTTGAAATATACTTAAATGTACCATTACAGTGGTTTGAGTAAAGAATTGGTTGTAAAAGTTTTCAGTTCAGTAAACAGTCCACTGAACTGCTTCTTGTAAAAACATAAAATCATTTTTTATTTTATGTTATTTGTTTTTATCCAGTTCACTGAAACAAAGTGTCCAAAAAAAAAAAAAAAAAAAAAAAAAAAAAAAAAGCAGGTTCATGGAAAAGACCCAGACATACTATCACTTTTTAACAAACATTTTAAACATCAGCATGTGATCTTATTCCTAAATGACCATGATTCGCCCGTGTCGATTAAACTTTTAACAAAATCACACCAGAATATTCAAATATGTGCTGGTGCTGCTGCTGACCCAGAGAAAGCAGATGTCACGTTTATGAAACAGCTTTAAAAACACTCAACCATTTTCAACCATGGGTGTAAAATACATGGGGGGTGTATTTTAATAAACCACCACTTTTAACAAAATGTAAATTTGTCCCTCACACTTTTTCTAAGTATGCTCACATAAAGGTTTTCATGAGGCAATGTGTATGTATAAACCTAGATTTCAAATACAAAGAACCAGTATTATCTATACAGTATGTCACCTGATTTTTTACATGGTACATGGTAATTGGAAAGTAAATTGTCATGTGGTATCCGAACTGTTGCACAATGATGAATAACTTCTTTTTAAACTCTTATTTCTTTTGATGAATAATTAGCAATGATAGCAATTAAAATATTAGCTACAATGCATTTTTCATAACTCTTTTAAAAACAATATTCACCTCTAAATTATACACTATTTATTTTGATATAAAATAATAAAAAAGGAAAAAAAAAAAAAACATATTGTATATTATTTTTTAAGTAATGCAGCATATAAGTTAAAAATACAGCAAACTAAAGCTATCTGATGTTAAACAAACAAACAAACAAATAAATAAAACACATTTATTGCTAGAGTTTCACCACTAGATGTCTACATTTCTTACAATTCCCAACCCTAGAAATTAGTGTGAATGTGTCTGATCTATAACAAAACTGATAAACAATCATTATTATAAAAGACTTGAGTTACTCACCACTGATGGTAACAGTATATTTCTTGTATAAAGTCTGTTTGTTGCTGCTGATCTCCACTGCATAAAGTCCAGAGTCTGTGGTTCTGGTGTTTGTGATGGTCAGAGATCCAGTCTGATGATCCAGCTGCAGTCTGTCTCTGAATCTCTCATCATAATATAATGGTGAGCTCTTGGCCTCTATATCAACTTTAGCTATGAGTTTTCCTTCATCTCCAAACCTCCACACTATCAGCTCATCTCCGTATAGTTGAGGAACATCAGTCTGAAGAGTGACTGGATTTCCCTCCATCAATGACATGCTCTTCATTTCAGCTTTAGATGTAGACTCTAAAAGAAATTCAGACAGATTAAACATTAAACACTGTTACTGGCACTAGAATAGAAGGTTTACAGTTGATCAGTTCATCTTAGTTATATAGCTTACGGTGATTTTGTTTTCGCATTCAAACACACAGTGTCTCTGCGACATGACAACAACAATTGTCTAGCAGGTGTTAGACATGCACAAACAGATACATTACAATAGAAAGGAAAAGTAATGCTTTGAAAAGCATAAACAAAAAGAAACTTTAAAAAATCTAAACATTAACAATACATATTCTCACCATAGACAGTAACACTGAATTTTCCTTTCAATGTCCCAGTGCTGTGCCTGATCTGTAGTTTATAGAGTCCAGAGTGTTTGATTCTCATGTTCTTGATGGTGAGAGATCCAGTCTGATCCAGCAGCAGTCTGTCTCTGAATATGTCAGTGTGATTGGGATATGTGATGTCCTTTCCATTAGTTTGAGCAATGACTGGGTCTTCAAACCTCCACTCTATCAAATAAAAATTCTTTATTTGAGTAAGATCAGGGTTTAGAGTGACAGAACCTCCCTCCATCACTGACACTGACTTCACCTCATACTGATCAGCACCAAACACACCTGCAGAACAAACAACAACAGTAACGGGGGAATAAACTCATAAAACAGCTGGTAACGAACAGATAACTAGTCTTATAAACACAATTTGCTTAAAGGCCCCTATAGGTTAGCAGTTTGGTTCAGGGAGTCTACTAAAATAGGATTACAATGCTTAATGTTAAAAAACTATTTTTTTCTGATAGTTTACATTGTTGCAGCACCTGTTAGATTTACTGTACCACATCAGTTCAAGCTTGAATTCCACAGTGACAAGAAGCGCAAGCTGACCAACCCAAAACCACCTTTGCTAGCATGACTGCACCTTGTGCAGGACGTGTCACACTGGAAATTCTTTATTTTATTTCTCTCTTACACTTCAGATATAATATTACACGTGTCATTTCTTTACATAATGTTGAGCTAAATCATCATCTTAGAATTATAAGTTTAAGTTAATTTGAGTTATTCACATATTCTTATTCAGTGTCAAATTTACATTACGTTTCTTTTGTAAGCGGTGTACATTTTGGGCATTTTTTTAGAAAACAAAAATGGTTCTCTCTGCAGAAGTGTATGGAACAGAAGTGTATGGAATGAAAAAACTCTTAAGCTCAATATCTCAAAAGTGCTCAGAATGCAGATAGAACCTTATAATTCTAAGGTGACAACATGTCTGTTAACACTGACAATGTTGAGAACACAACAAGAATTTAAGGCTGCAGTTGAGGCCTAGTGGTCAGAGAGTTGGACTTGTAATCCAAATGTCATGGATTCAAGTCTTGGTACTGGCAGGAATTGCAGGTGGAGGGAGTGAATCTACATCACTCTCTTTCACCTAATACCACATCTGAGGTGAGACCCTTGAGCAAGGCACTAGATCACCAACTGCTCCCCGGGCGCCACAGCAAAAATGGCTGCCCACCGCCCCGGGTATGTGTTCATGGTGTGTGTGTGTTTGTTTATTACTCACTGCTGTTTAAATGGTTTAAATGCAGAGCACGCATTCTGAGTATGGCTACACATCATGCCACTTTAACTGCTGAGAAATAATTTTAAAAATACACATTGATTCAATACATTTTTCTTGGCTCTATATCTTCCTGTAAATGAGGGGAGCCAAAGTAGCCAGCAGACAGGCATTATCCAAATGTGTTAAATGGGGAATTAGCTATGTGACAGAAATAATTGCAGGATGACAAACAAGGCATTTCAGGCAGGTGTTTTCTGCTGGAGAGATTCACTCACATCCTAAAAGACAATACAATTTTACAAGGTTGTTTCAAACAGCACCAGCTACAAAGGATAGAAGTACAGAGGAAGTGAATATCCTTAAATATTCCACTAAGTTGGAAATACAGTTGGGAATACACACTCAAAAAAATGGTTTTGTGCCACTGTTCATTTTACCCAGGCATTTATTGTTAAAACAACACAAGTATATTTCTTTTTCCACCAAAACACTATTGTATTGTGCTCTATTAATTTAAACTGTTTAAGTTTCCATTTTACTTGATTATCAATCGTTAAACTAACGTAAACGGTTTAATTTCGCCGTTCAAAAAACCGGATATGACGTTTCCAACGCATTTTATGAAGACGGCGCGAAGGAGGTGTATCATGGCGTCGGAGCTAAAAGTACAAGTCAGGTAAGAAAATGTAAAGACTTCTTTGTGTTAAGTCAAAGTCTTTAATTTCTGTAAGTGTTTTAGTATGCTTTTAGTGTTGTTTTGCAGACGAGTGTAACTGGTATATTGCGCCGTTAATAGATGATTTCGTGCGGTTGGGATGTGAACGCGCATATGGACTGTAGTGTATTTGTATGTGTGCTTGTGGAACAGAGGATGCGGCGAAATATTAAAATTCAAAGTGCTTTTCCGTCTTATATATAGGCAGTTAAATAAAACCTTCCTGTCTTTCTAGGCTACTCAAGTCCCAGTAAAATTAGCGTTAGCTAAAGCACGAAAGCAAGTACAAATAATGCCACATTCGACTGCTGCATACTTTTAACATTTTATCTGCTATTCGTTTTTATAACAGCATACATTTGATCACGGGTTTCCTTCATCGGTGCCTAATTTTGGCGAAATGAAGGAATGTCACAACTTTACTGACGGAGAAAAAAAAAAGTTTTGGCTAAGGTAAGTGAACCGCTGTATTGCCTTTTCATCCTTTATAAACAAAAGTAATAAGGGTATTTTGCATTTTCTGTTTTAGAGGAATGCACACAGTTGTGAATGTGAACTGGTGGATGGTTAAGAAACTGATGTGTCTTCTAGAAATCTAAACAAGTAAGACACTAAGATATATTGATATGTTATATGTTAATAAATTTATGTATGCATGAATTTGTGTGTGTGTGTGTGTGTGTGTGTGTATATGAAGAGTTCATGTGTGTATTTGTATATATTAAGAGTTAATTTGCAAGAACAGATAACTCTGTTTTTTTGTTTGTTTGTTTGTTTTGTTTTTTGTTTTTTTTTAATAATTATTCTGCATTCCAAGTAATATCAATCAAACTGTGGTTGGTTTATTTTGAATGAATATTAATAGCTCAAAAATACAGCTAACTAACAGAATAAAACACACACACACACAAAACACACACACAATAAAAACATGTTTTATGAATATTAATAAAAACGGATTTATTTGTTTTTGCAAATGAACTCTTCTTATGTATATGTAGATGTTCGTGTGTGTGTGTGTGTGTGTGTGTGTGTGTGTGTATTTAATGGATACTTTTGACTCATTCCTTTTCTCAAAAATGGTTCGAAGGCAGAAATGTGATGTTTATCATTTTATAAACTTAATGTTTTTGTGAAAAGCTGTGCCTGAACTATAAATCATGCTTTTTACAGTCATTTTATGACTTTAAATATGCTCCAGATCATGTCCACCCTTTTGGAATAATATACTTGACAATAATCACACAAATTTTTTGATCACTGAATTTGTCTTTGCTGTTAAACTATATATGGGTGCTCTTGTAACAAATTGTACTTCATGTGTTTACAGATTTGTGCAGAATATGAGACAGGCAGAATAACCATAGGTCCATTAGTGTCAGCTGTCTTTGCCAATGGGTGGATCCACACTGCAAAACTTATGAAGATGATTGCAAACCGACAAAGCATTAAACCCTCTTGGTCCCCACTACACAGGTAAGAACAGCTACACTCAACAAAAACTTTTGTAATCATGTTAAAGGGGTCATCAGATGCTGTTGATATGATTCTTTAGAGTCTTAATGAGAAGTCCATAGCATACTTTTGTTAAAATTTCTCAGTGGTAGTGTAAAAAACACCCATTTTACCATATCAAAATCAGCCCTTTTCAGAGTGGGCCATTCTGTTGCATGTTGCATGGTCAGACTGTTCTCAGCTCTCACTCGGCTCATTTAGGGCAGGTCTAAGATAAGACGGTCATGTAAATCAACTATTGTGGGAGCAGCCTTGATCGGTGTGACGTCACACCAACTAGAAGCTGAGAATGACCTGATTTGAAAAAGGGCATATTACTTATAATGATTAAAAAATACCACTGGGTGGATTTTTATCGCCATAGGGTGGTTGTGTACACATACTGCCAAAATGCATATATGTTCAAACAACATGTAAAAGTGAGTTTTGGATCAGATGACCCCTTTAAAACATTGTCTCACCAGCCACTGAGTTTTAGGGTTATGGTCATAGGCATTAACACAAAAGACAGATATAATAAGAATTGGGTTATTAATATAGTAAATATAAAAATATGGTATTACTGTAAACTGACAGATATTGCGAATACATTAGCTTCCCAAAAACAATACATTCTAAAGCAAGGCAGGCGTGTCAAACCTGCTCTTGGAGAGCCAGTGTTCTGGAGTTTAGCTCCAACACCCCCTGCCTGGAACTTTTAGTAAAACTTTGATTAGCAAACGTGTAAGACCTTCGTTCATCTTCAAAATACAAATTAAGATATTTTTTGATAAAATCAGAGAGCTTTCTGACCCTGCATAGACACCAACACAACTGAAATATTCCCAAGCCCTGAAACGTAGTAAGGACTTTGATATAATAGTCCATGTGACATCAGTGGTTCAACCATAATTTTACAAAGCTACAAGAATACTTTTTGTGGGTAAAGAAAACAAAAATAACTACTTTATTCAACAATTCTTCTCCTCCAAATCACGTATTTTGCCATTATGGAGAGCATCACGATGCATGCACATTGCTTTCCTCTGCAAGCAAACAAGGCCCAGCGCATACATGTTCTACGTCAGCAGAATCACACGCATGCGTTATGCAAAGAGGTACTCTCGATAATGGCGGAAGACACAATTTGGAGAATTGTTGAAAGTCAATATTTTTGTTTTCTTTGCACACAAAAAGTATTCTCACTGCTTTGTAAAATTGTGGTTGAACCACTGATTTTTACACTGTTTTACTGGTGTCCTTACTACATTTCTGGGTCTGGGAGCATTTCAGTTGCATTACTGTCTATGCCGGGTCAGAAAGCTCTCAGATTTCATCAAAAATATCTTTATTTGTGTTCCAAAGATGAATGAAGGTCTTGTGGGTTTGGAACGACATGAGGGTGAGTAATTAATGACAGAATTTTCATTTTTGGGTGAACTATCCCTTTAATTGGGAATATTGCTAAACTCTGCAGGACAGTGACTTTCTGTGCTTATCTGGTCCAGTACTGTTATAGTTTCATTTTCCACAGTAATGTTAGTTAGAATTCCATCTGAACTGCTTGCCTGTATTTCCCGTAAGGAAATGATCAGACAGAATAATAATGACATTTTTCAAATGTGTTTTTTTTTTTTTTTTTTTTTTTTTTAGAAAAATGTAAAGGCTAAATCTCATGAATTTTGTTGTTGTCTGCATCTTTAGACTAATGACGTTGAAGTACCCAAATGAAGAAACTAGCAGTGTTATTATGGAGTATATGGTAAGTTGTTTTATTTATTAATTTATTTATTCATTGGTATTTTAAAGGATGATAAATGCTAAGGTAAATTTAATACGCAAGAATTTGAGTACTCCATTCTTTTAAATATCTTCTTTAGGATACAGACGTTGGCAGCACTCAGGAGGGGATCCAGAGGAATCATGGGAATCTATGTCATACGATTTGAAGGTGCAGACATTGAAGACAGCACAGCAGATGCTGGAGTGTTGGAAGATAAAGTTCTTCAGGACCTTAGCAGTAAACCCTATGAAAAAACATGTTGCTGGGACTGATATATGGACTAAACTTGAACTCCTGAAATCAGGTACACATTTGGAGTACTGCAGAATTTATTTCTGGAGCCAGTTCCTGTTCCTGGATTAAGGTTTGATTGGTTACCTTTATATGCCAATTAGAAAATGACAGTAGTTTAATAGTAGTTTTCTGTAATTTTGTAATGTGGTTGTAACTGTAATTGTTGCTCTTGTTTAACAAATACACTTGATCATTTGTGACATCTTGTCTTTTGTGATTCATTGCAAAATAATCACACAAAAAATGCTTTGTTGAAGGGAGTAACTTTAACTTGAAATAATTTAGTTAAAGTAACTAGAACCAATTGGATGGAACCGCTGTCCATAATTTAAATGAGTTGTCTGAAACAAACTTCCTTATGTTGATAAAGTGAAACATATTTGGCCAGTTTTTAATAAACCAAAACATGTTCACTAAACTTAACCGGTTTAAGTTACAGGGAAGTGAATAAATTGAGTTGGTTGGACATTACTATTTCACATAAATTCTTCCTCATTCAGCTGTGTTGTCACAACACAGAGTTTGCATAGATTCAAAAAATTCCATTCATGTTCATCAAAAACAATTTGGTTGTGTGGAACCACTGTCCATAATTGAATTAAGTAGGTTTAAAGAATCATTTTTTTGAGTGCAGGGGTTGGACAATGAAACTGTTGGGCCTCCTTTTGCGGCCAATACAGCATAATTTTCGTCTTGGAAATGACAAAGTCCTGCACAGTAACCAAAGGGTTTTTGAGCCATTCTCACTGTCACTATACGTGATGCTGGTGTAGAAAAAAATGTTTCCTCACTTGCTCCTCCAAAACACCCCAAAGTGGCTCAATAATATTCAGATCTGGTGACTGTGCAGTCTTTGTTACACTAGTGTGAAATATAAATCAAATGCTAAGTTATAATCAGTGTGCGGTTATTGGACAAATAGCAATATAAGTTGTCTACTATTGAGGACCAATCCTGCACAAACAAACTAATAAATGTAATATTAAGAAAATAAATAAACAAATTTAAATCGAACATCTGAATCCAGCTACTTCCTTCCTCACAGCATTGTCATCAAGCCCAGAATAATCACCAGCGTTGTCAGATTCTAGGTTTATAACACCCAGTGGATGGTAGATTTCTGCACTAATGTCAGTTTATTTTGTAATCACAGAGAAAATCTTGACTCTGCAATAGCTGAAATTATTTAGGTTACGTTTCCCAAACAAACAATCACTTCTATGAAGTACAGAACAGTCCACACTGTGAGCTTGACACAGTGTCTACACTGGAGGCGACAAAGTGACCGTTGCAAATCATCTGAACATTGTGTGAGCATGTCATAAATGGGACACAGTAGTAGTTTACTGTCTGCGTGCCGGGCCGCATCCAGTCGTAGACAGCATCACTGATTATAATGGGTTCTACTGTTTTTTTGTCACGCCACTCGCGTCCGGTGTAGACACGGTGTGAGTCTGGCATGGACAAAGAAGTCAGAGGCACACATATGCGCACAATCAAGATTTTAAAATATAGTGTATTGCTTATTGGAAACTCCTCTACCTTAATACAGGATTTATTACAGTGTATGATCACCTGTACATCTCCTCCATCATACAGAATTTCCATCACATGTAATAGTAATTATGCTATCTATAATTTATATTGGCACATACTATTTGTACTTCAGTATATTTGTACATTAACAGTATGCAATAACAACATAGGGCCTCATTGCATAAACTTGCATAAATATGTGAGTAAATTCAAAGTAACCTGCATGTAAAACAGACCTTCCTGAAAACTCTCCTCCAGATTCACAAATGCTAATGGGCGTAACGATGCACCACGAGCCGGTTGAAAATTGATTTAAATATGTGACGATTCAAATAGGCTGAGACGCTAAACAAATAATGATACAACTGCAGGGTAGGAGTTTATATATGAATGAATCTCTAAGTGAAACTCACTGTCTTTAGGAAAGTATAGATGATATTTTCATCTTGCCCCTGAACGATGCATATTAAAGTAGTCTTCATAAGCACAGCTCTGCTTTGTTTACAGCAGTAACCAAGGAAATGCTTTATCGCTGTTGTTCCATAAGTGCCACCTGCTGCTAGAGAGTAAATTTGCATCTCATTTAATCCATCTGCTGATTTTGTCTTGTGCAGATATTTTTATGTAGTTACAGTTATAGTCACACTGGTGTGATTCGAACGTTCAGAGCGTCACGTGATCAACCGCTGAATTCAAATCTGCTTTGGCGCTTTAGCTGGTGCTGAGCCAGATCGGACGCGCTGAGCGCTTGTCATATAATCGCAAAATTCATGTTTTCAACCATATAATGCTTATTTTAGGTTCCAGACATTTAAAAAAAAAAACTCACTCAGGAGGCTCAGCTAGAAAATTTTAAACTCACGTGTGAAAGGGTTAAAATGCAGTGGTTGCCTCTTATTTTTAAATAGAAAGCAAAACCAAAGCCTTAGCTTGTATACATTAAAATATATTTTTTTTTAATTTGTGTTATTATTTTGAAGTTTGTTTTTAAAATGTCAACTTAGTTTTATTATATTTCACAAAGAAACGTGCAGCAATTTGTCAAAGCAATAATAAGAGGTCATCTTTTCATTTACTGTATAATTAGTCTTAAATCTTATTTTGTTAAAAATATAGTGATAAAATCGTATTGTGAAACAAAAATCGTATAGCATTGTGAGTTGAGTGAATCGTTACATAAACATCAGTTTTGATAGTTAAATCATGTGTATGTTAATGAAATCCAATCATTCGTAAATGGGGTAAATAGGTTTGGCTCCAGTATATTTCATGCAAAAAAGACTAATACGCTATATGACTAACAATAAATATTAAATTAACGTGTCCATCAAAGCATTTTAGCTAGCTGAAAAATTCCAGGTGCTCTTCTGAAAATGGCTAGCTGGTGATGTCAGAGAATGCTTTGGTAGCACAGCATTGTTTTAGTGTAGCATTTGTCCCACCTCTCCTCTACTGATTGGATGACTGGGTAAAAAGTGACAGTGACCCAATTGAAGAGTTATCAACTCAAAATAATAAAATATCAAAACTAAAACAAGCAAACAACAACAAAAAGAAAGATGGAGAAAAATAACTATGATGGCAGTGCATCAAAATTCAGCATCATCAGTTTGCCAAAAAGGTAAGGTAAGGAGCAGGTTTACATTTCTTTCCTACCAACTAACATTTTGAAAATACTAACATTTTCATAAATTCGAAAGTTCACTTCAGAACTGCTTAATGAACAATTTGCATAAAAATTTGCCAACTTTTCCAGTTGATCACATCTCATAGCAAACTGATCAAACTGAAACTGATTGCTAATTTGTTCTGACATTTCTGTGTGAGCTCTCAACCAATGATTCAGTAAAGTAAAAGTAAAAAGAAATAAATGAATAAAGAAATCTAAAAATAAATACTTGTGGGAATAAATAAATATTAAAATTAGAAATGAACACATAAATAAATAAATCTTTAGCTGGTCCTAACTAGCTCCTGCTCAGGACCAGCTTAATCCAGCAATAAACAACTGACAATGAGGATGAGCTTGCGACTAAATCTTGTTGGATCTGCTCAAACTGTCAGTCAAACCTCATAACTCCACCCGCTCTATCGTGACGGAATGAACGAAGTCTTGCAAGGGTAAATAAAGATCTTGTTGTTTGAATAAGTAAAGTGTTTTTTTTTTTCCCCGCAAGAAACACTGTGTCTATAAAGGCTCATATTTCATATATTTGAGGTCTGAGATGTGTGGGACTGGAGAGAGAGAGAGAGCTATAGCCATCTAGTCTATAGCCAATGCACTTAAATAGCCTGTGCATACAGTAGCATTACATCTCAAAATGAGATTTTGGCCAAATGTTTTTTACAAAAAAAAAAAAAAAAACTTGCACCCATATAGCTACAACAAACTTTGTAACCTGTTGATGAAAACGTAATGTGATGCCGCTATTTTAACGATGGACAAAATGCGCATTTGCACACACTCACTGGTCAAAAATCCTGTAACTGTGTTTGAGTTGGACACAAAGCGACTGAGTGACCCTCATCATCTAAAAAAAAAAAAAAAAAAAAAAAAAAATAAATATATATATATATATATATATATATATATATTTGCTGATACACTTAATTTATTAACATTTACCCATAGTATACGGCAGGGCTGGACTGGGACAAAAAATTGGCCCTGGCATTTTTTGGTTCAGGTGGCCCACCTCAACATATATACCTAAACTAAAAGGTCAAAGTGTCATTTCCAAATAATAAAAATAAGTATGCAACTGTGTACAACATATATGTTAAGACCTCCTCAAAGAATGCAGCCTTTATAAGAATAAGAGAGGAAGGCAAAGCACAAGTTAATAAATTATGATTTTTTTTTTTAACACATTGATTACAGTACTGGTATCTTTAATATTGAAAGTTAAGTATTTGAATCATGGGCGGCGCAGAGTGATAAACAGACAAGGTGTGTGTTTATCAATAGATTGTTATAATATCTGCATCTGTGCGGTTCATTGTCATAAAAGGAGCAATCGGTTCCCCATCTACAGTAGTCAACATTTGAAGTGGATCAAAACCTTTCATCAAAGTTGTCCTAAAACCAAAACAATACCCGTTCTTGTCTTAGGACAACTTTGATTAACTTTTTTAGATCCACTTCAAATGTTGACTACTGTACTGTAGTTTTCTCTGTGTTCACCCCTCCACAGCTTCTTCTGAAAATTCCAATATTATGCATATTCCAGTGCATGTGGAAATAGGGTTGTACTAGAAATGCAAACCGTAATTTTGTGTATAATATATATATATATATATATATATATATATATATATATATATATATATACATACAGTACTGTGCAAAAGTCTTAGGCCACTAGTATTTTTATTAGCTAAAAAATGGTTTAAAGTTTTAAGCTACTTTTCCATGAACTTTTCAGCACCACCGTTTCGCTTTGGTCTGTACATTCTGAGAGGTGAAGCGATATTTTAACACAGGCGAAGCAAGATCCTTTATCACTCTGTAGTGCTTTGTGATGGGCCGCTGTCCCTGGCGGGGTGGGGGGAAATGTACCGGCCCAAAAGTGCGTCGGCCCACCGGGAAAATGCCCGGTTTGCCAGATTACCAGTCCAGCACTGGTATACGGTCGCTTTGTTCATGTTTACACTGTTAATATGCAGGTATTCTCTAGCTAACTCATCTTAATCTAGTATTCTATACTCTCCGCTCATTTTTACATGCATACACTTAGTAAAACATGGTTTTAATTAATGTTTTCGTAAGTAAAAAAAAAAAAAAATTACAGAATCAGATGACAGTGAAATCTTTAGTGTTGGGTTCGAGTCCACCTAAGTCGAGTCCGAGTCGAGTCCGAGTCTTTTACCAATCGAGTCCGAGACGAGTCCGAGTCCAAAATGGGCAGAGTCGGACTCAAGTCCGAGTCCCAAAGGGCCGAGTCCGAGTCGAGTCCGTCCGAGTCCAAGGAAACACTACTGTTTGTCACTATCTTAACATTGTTTAAATCCAGGGGTGCCCAAACTCGGTCCTGGAGGGAGGTGTCCTACAGATTTTAGCTCCAACCCCAATTAAACACACCTGAACCAGCTAAGACAGAAGTTATGGCTGATCTATGTAATGTGACATATTTCAGAGTGAAACAGGTTTTAGAATGTGAAAAATTATAGGGCGGGACTTGACTTTATTCATCAATGTAGTAAATGTATAAATTCAAGGGTGGGGGTAAAGGAGTAGGTATCTTGATGAATGGGACCTTAAGAGCAGAAAATGCACCTCTTTTATTTCTGATTGTGGCTGTGTGTGTTTTGGGTTGTATATGACTTTTTTTTTTCTTCTTGAATGAAAATGAGGCTGTGAGGGATAAACCTAGTCTTTACAATGGTACACACTGTGTATAAGCCCTACCTATACTTTCCATAAGTCACAGCAAACTCACACCTGTTTTACTTTTGAATGCATTTATAGTTACATTAATTACAATAAATTACATTATATAAGGAATAATTGATGATATGCCATTTAATTATTAGAAATTCATGCACACCCAAGATGGTTTTCGACCCATAAAAACTGTTGCTGCAAAAATGTTAGAAAAAATATTTTTCTTTCAAGCTAGAAACTGCCACCATGTTTAAATAATATTAATTTCAATACAGAAAAAACTAATCAACCAATGTAAGTAAAACATTCTCGAGCTCAAGGCAAGTAAACACTCCAAGTAATACTTACAAGCAAAAGTATTAATACATATATTAATCAAAAATAAAAATGAAATAATATTTTTTAAAATAGAATCTTTTTTAAAATAGAATTGCAGGGTTTTTTTTATTTTATGTTTTTTATGTATATAAAGGCTATTACAGAAATAGACTACAGACATTTCATGAAGTAATACATGTTAAAATAAAAGACTGCAAAGTCTTCACTGTATACATTAAAGATAATTCTTATTACAGTTAATAAGTGATTCAGTCAAGAATAGTGAGTGATTTTCTCTTTTTCTTTTGTTGTTTGATTATTGTTTGTCGTGGTCGGCTGCTGCAGGTTTACGCTGCTGTCGCTTTAAGATCTGATGCACAGATCAAATATTTTGGCACATCAGTGTTTCTCCCAACTGTTCAGGTTTACTTAAGACAAAACCGACTTCATTTACATGAATAGTCTCCAATACGAGCATGTGTGTAGCAATAACAGAACCTATTAGAAGCGAAAGAGAACGTCTCGGTTACATCTGTAACCCTCGTTCCCTGAAGGAGAGAACGGAGACGTTATGTCATAACTGACGTATTTGGGGTCTCCCTTGGGAGGCCAATCACCTCTGAACTAAACTGGAAAAAGCCAATGAAAATTGGCGAGTGGATTTTGCATGCCAAGCCACTCCCCCGTACATACGGGTATATAAGATAGTGGCGTGCATCCACTCATTCAGATTTAGGCTGAGCCGAAACCGAGCCCCCCAGCGCAGTCCAAAATTGTGGCAAGAGGACGTAACGTCTCCGTTCCCTCCTTCAGGGAACGAGGGTTACAGATGTAACCGAGACGTTCCCCTTCAGTCGTTCTCTACGACGTTACGTCATAACTGACGTATTTGGGGTCTCCTCTGGAAAACGCCACAATTCTGAACTGCGTTACGTGATTTGAGATACAAATGCTGATGAGAGAAGATGGGGAACTTACAGAGAGATAAGGCCACAACCGGGAGGGGTGAAGGAAGCCCCTACCAGACACAGTACAGAAACTCCGCTCTAATCCAAACTGAGGGGGCCAGGAGGACCCAGGGTTCACCAAGGGGAACAACTCAGAATAGCGCTCAGATCCAGTAGGAATGGCGCAGCAAGCCGACACCAAGCTGTCCCCCCGCAAATTACCTGATGTTACCTAACACACAGGGGGGGACCGGCTCAACGCGGAGGTTGTAAAACCGCACAAAAGTGTTTGGTGTCGCCCAGCCTGCAGCTCTACAGATGTCTGCTAGAGAGGTGCCGTGCGCCAACGTCCAGGAGGAGGCGGCACTCCGGGTGGAGTGGGCGCGAACTCCCAGGGGGCACGGCTGACCCTGACACTGGTAAGCCAGGGTGATGGCATCAACCACCCCATGAGCCAACCTCTGCTTGGGGACAGCATTCCCCATCTGCTGCCCTCCAAAGCAAACAAGAGCTACTCGGAGCATCTGAAGCTCCGGGTGCGGTCTACGTAAGTGCGCAGAGCACGAACAGGACACAGCAACGACAAGGCTGGGTCTGCCTCCTCCAAGGGCAGAGCTTGCAGGCTCACCACCTGATCCCCGAAGGGAGTGGTGGGGCACATAACCAGGCCGGGGTCTCAAGGTCACGTGAGAATCAGCCGGACCAAACTCAAGGCACGACTCACTGACAGAGAAAGCGTGCAGGTCCCCACCCTCTGGATGGATGTGAGCGCGATCAGGAGTGATGTCTTTAAGACCGACATTCAGCTCGACTGATGCAAGCGGCTCAAGGGGGCCCTTCGAAGGCTTGGTAGCACAACGGAGAGGCCCCAAGAGGGGAAGAAGTGCGAGCGAGGGGGAATTAGCCTCCTAGCACCTCTCAGGAACCTGACGATCAGGTGATGCTCCTGAGGGACAGGCCATCGACCGCATCATGGTATGCAGCGATGGCTGTCACGTACACTTTCAAAGTGGAGGGGGACAGCCTCCGCTCCAACTTATCTTGAAGAAAGGAGAGCATCACCCTGACCGAACGTCTCTGTGGATCCTCCCAGTGGGAGGAACACCAATCAGCGAACAAACCCCACTTCAGGACATAGGCCTGCCTGGTAGAGGGGGCTCTAGCCTGAGTGATGGAATTAACCACAGCCTGGGGAAGGCCAGTGAGGTCTGCCGAGTCCCGTCCAGAAGCGACACATGGAGGTTCCAGGGGTCGGGACGCGGGTGCCAAATTGTGCCCATCCCCTAAGAAAGAAGGTTCTTCCCCAGGGGAATCTTCCAGGGAGGAGCTGTCACGAGGAGCATGAGGTCGGCAAACCAGGCCCGGGTGGGCCAGAACGGCGCAACCAACAAGACCAGCTCCTCGTCCTCCCTGATCTTGCACAGTCTTTGTGCAAGGAGGCTCACTGGGGAAAGGCGTACTTGGTGAGACCCCAGGGGCAGCTGTGTGCCAGCGCGTCCCTGCTGAGGGGGCCTTGGACAGAGCTTAAAACAGCCGGCAGTGGGAGGATGCCGGGGAGATGAACAGGTCCACCTGAATCTCTCTGAATCAACTCGTAACTGCTGCTGCGGCTGCCATATGTCCCAGGAGCCTCTGAAGAAGTTTGAGAGGAACCGCTATCCTGTGTCTGAAAAGGTTCAGACAACTCAGCACTGAGTGCGCTCATTCATGAGGCGTGCCGACATATTGACCGAATCCAACTCCATCCCAAGAAAAGAGATACTCTACCCAGGGGAGAGTCTGCTCCTCTCCTGGTTGGCCTGAAACCCCAGATGGCTGAGGTGCCGAAACACCAGATCCCTGTACTCGCACAACAGATCTCGTGAGTGAGCTATATCAGCCAGTCGTCGAGATAGTTGAGGATTCGGATGCCCAACTCCCACAGAGGGGAGAGGGCACCCTCCGTGACCTTGGTAAAGACACGGGGAGACAGGGCTAGCCCAAAAGGGAGAACTCTGTACTAATATGCCCGACCCTCGAAGGCAAACCGAAGAAATGGTCTGTGTCGAGGAAAAATCGAGACATGAAAGTACGCATCCTTCAGGTCGATGGCTGCAAACCAATCCTGGTGACGAATGCATGAAATGCACCCTGCTGTCAGGATCCTGAATGGTAGCCTGTAAAGGGACCGATTCAGAACCCGCAGGTCCAGAATAGGTCGTAACCCACCGGACTTCTTGAGTACGATGAAATGGGGACAACAAAATCCCGCTCTCATCTCGGCTGGAGGAACCGGCTTGATTGCATTCTTCACTCAGAGAATTGCAATCTCTGCACGCAGAACAGAGGCGTCGTTTTGCACTGCAACCGCACACTCCACCAGAGGGCGTCAACGTGTTTCAGGCCACTCCCACCAGCGAGGTGAGTGCGGGGGAAGAGCCAAACACGCAGTTAAGCTCTTCCTGATCCTCCGGGAAGAAGGGTACCAGAGAGGGCGCAGCAAAGCAGCAACCATCACTGAAGACCCATCGTTAGGCCGCGAACGGCCAGGGAAGGTGGGAACCCACCCTCGACCCGGTCGTCGCGGTCACTCGGAGGAACACGGCCGTCAACTTAGCCTAAGACATCGGCCGCGCAGCCACCACAACGGGCGGCCACTCGGCCGAATCCCCCAGCGTCAGAAGACGAACCGCTCTGCTAATGCGGCGATAGACATCTTAACGTCCTCATGAGCACTAAATGAGATGCAAGGCTCATCTTTTTGGTAAGACGAACCGGCATCAGCATTCAGAAACTCGACGGTAATACGCAAGAGGAGCCGGACCTCCGTGGGGGCGAACCCGACAGAGCAGTCCAGATTGTAATCCTCAGGTCTCCCATGCTTCTAGCCAATGCAGCCTCGGGAGTCAGCGACCCGCGAAACCGGAAAGGGTAGAACGCAAAGGTAGTCCACATAACAAATGTAAGCTAAGACCAAGCGTAATAATGGATCTGCCCACGAGCGCGGGCATAATCCATCCACAAACGCTGCCTCATTGTGTACAACCCAGACCTATAAGACAGCGATGAGGAAGTAAGGAAACTATCGCTCCCTAAAAACACACGATCGGAGATGCGTCTTGAAAAAGACACTCTCAACAACCGTGTTTTGTTGGAAAATTGCTCTTTTATTGCTGGTTTGCCCAGGGAAGGACCGCGGCACAATCGTGCACTCAAGAGGGGTTCTTCGCTGTAATGCAAAGTTACCAGTGCAGAGACGCACCCGGCTATGCAGCATCGAGAGAATCCAACGATGAGTTTCCAGTCAGCTTACAGGTGAAGCTCCGAAGCAGAAATCTGAATGAGTGGATGCACGCCGCCATCTTATATACCCGTATGTACGGGGGAGTGGCTTGGCATGCAAAATCCACTCGCCAATTTTCATTGGCTTTTTCCAGTTTAGTTCAGAGGTGATTGGCCTCCCAAGGGAGACCCCAAATACGTCGTAATTATGACCCCATTATGACGTAATGTCGTAGAGAATGACTGAAGGGGAACTCCGTATTCGCACACTGACTGAGAGGCGCGTTCTGTGATCGCGCTTTGAGTGTGCGCGCACTAGTGATGTGCGGATGGCGGTTATATCCGCGGGTCGGGTAATAAAAAAAATGCATTCTGATTATTTATTAACAATTATTATTGATTACTAATTTGAATCAGTACATTATAATGAAAACAATACATTAAAAATGAAGATAATTCGATTTTTACGATCAAAAATTTCTTAAACTGGGTGAACCCCTTTAAACTTTTGTCCAAGGGTCCAGTAGGTGTTCAAACACCCAACCGATTTCATCGGAGATTGCGGAGAGTCACGTCTAGATGTAAGTTAACGTTATTCTTTTTAGCGTGGCTTTGTTTTAAAAGCACGAACGATTAAGCTTATATAAGTGTGCAGCGATGTGCAGATCAGCTGAATCTGCTGTTAAAAATGAACCATCCATTCATCATATCATCATGCAAAACTAAGAACTAGAATAATCGTAAACGACGATCGGGTGCGGGTCGGGTGCGGTTATCTAAATCAGAGAAAAATACAGGTGCGGGTGGCGGGCGGATAATTTATTTGAAGCTGTGGATTCGGGTGACGTTTGAGCTCATCCGTGCATCTCTAGTGCGCACATAAACCGGTCGGCTTTCAAGGCCTACTGGACAAGACTTTTGTGATAATGCATCGAGTCAGTGACATTTCCGTCAACTGTCTCTGGACTCGGACGGACTCGGGATATTTTCCGAGTCCGAAAGGCTTGAGTCCGAGTCAAGTCCGAGTAAAAATGCATCCGAGTCCGTGACAAGTCCGAGTCGCCTAAAAATTGTACTCGAGACCGGACTCGAGTCCGAGTACGAGTCCGAGTACCCCAACTCTAGTGGATAGGGAGCGGTTTCGGACACAGCTTCTCTCTCTCTAATGGCGGAGATAACGGTTTTCTTCTTTAACTCTTACATCAGAAAGTGTGTTTTTCAGAAATCACTTGTTATCCAAAAGCACTGGTGAAATGGAAACAAGGAAAGGACCTATCCTTAACCCATCCAAGTGCACACACACAGCAGTGAGTATGAACACACACACACATATACACAGACACAGACAGACACAGACACACACACACAGCAGTGTGTTGTGAATGAACACACACCCAGAGAAGTGGGCAGCAAATGCTGTGGCGCCGAGTTCTGTCCCCTGCTTAAGGGCCTCGCCTCAGTCGTGGCAGTGAGGGTGGAGAGAGCAATGGTATTCACTCCTCCCACCTACAATCCCTGCCAGACCTGAGACTCGAACCTGCGACCTTTGGGTTATTCTTTTTCATTGATAAAATATGGTCAGCATGTAACAAGTGATGTTTACTGGCTTCAATATACTTGATAATATTAAAGGTAATAGTTATTCTTGGGAGAATTTTTGTTTGTATATTTTTCTTAATCTATAATTTTTTTTTATTAATATTTATTATGGATAATGAATAAATATTGCTTTATTAATGAATAAAGAAAAGTGTCCCATTCAAATATGTTGGATTTATGGTTTGTTTAAACTGCAAAGGTAAAAAAAACAAAAAAGTAATTACATTTATTATGGTGGATATGAAGGGGAAGGATAATTTATGTGTGCATAAGCTTCTTTGACAAGAAACATTTCTCGCTCATGACTACTCTGAAAGCTTCCTCAACTCCCCTCCCTGCTGGAAAAAAAGAAAGAAAATATTACAGAAATTCGAATGGTTTCCACTACAAATACCATTACAAACATTACAAACCATTAACTTTTAACAATTAAAATCATTAAAAATTGTTTTCTGTAGTGTGTTTTGGGACATATTAGGATTCAGTGGTTTTAACAAACCACCAATAGAAGGTGACCAATTTTTGGTCTCTTTCTGATAGAATTTGTAAGTGTGGATTCGCGCACACTCTTTTTAATATTGCCAACACATTGCACTTTGGCAAAAAATTACAGAACTACAAACACTAATAAAAAGTGTATATACAAACATGGCGGATGTGCGACCAGCGGTTAGTAGAGAGGTTTTAATTACTAATAAATAATCAACACACACACACACACACACACACACACACACACACACACATATATATATATATATATATATATATATATATATATATATATATATATACACACACTACCGTTCAAAAGTTTGGGGTCAGTACATTTTTATTGTTTCTTTTTTTTTCTTTTTTTTTTAAGAAATTAATACTTTTATTCACCAAGGATGTAGTTAATAATTAAAAGTTTATTAAAAGTTAATAATAAATAATTTACATTGTTATAAAATATTTATATTTTGAATAAACACTGTACTTTTTAAACTTGTTATTCATGAACGAATCCTGAAAAAAAAAAAAAGATCACAGGTTCCAAAAAATATTTGGCAGCACAACTGTTGATATTATCCAACATTGATCATTCTAATAATAAATCCGCATATTAGAATGATTTCTGAAGGATCATGTGACACTTAAGACTGGAGTAACAGCTGATAAAAATTCAGCTTTTCATCCCAGGAATAAATTCTATTTTAAAGTATGTTAAAACAAAAAAAAAAAAACATTTTTGTTTTGTTTTGTTTTGTTTTTTCTATATTTTTAATCAAATAAATGCAGCCTTGATGAGCATAAGAGACTTCTTTAAAGACTATTACAAGTCTTACTGACCCCAAACTTTTGAACGGTAGTGTATATATATATATATATATTATATATAAAATGCTGCACTTAGATATAACCACTTTATTACACTTGGTGAAATCCATACATGGCTTTAATAAATACAATATTGATTACATTGTTACTGTAAAAATATATAACAGAATTAGATTTTTTTTTTTATTATCATGATTATTTTTTAGACATTGTAAATAGTGTTTATTTAACCCTTTGAGCGGTACGGTCCCACATATGGGATTATATTTTCTGTGCCCCTGGGAGTACCGTCCCACATATGGGATTTAGAACGTTCGGTGACGTCACACAACTGCCAAATTCAAAATTTCAAATCAGCCGCTTGCGCCAACACAGAGAGAGGCGAGCGTGATAAAGGCTGTCGTTCATATTCGCACAACTAGCTACTCAAACAGTGTTTATAGGCACTTAATGTGTTTATTTTATGTCACATACGCTTAGATTGTCACAGAAGCACCAGACAAAAGATTATACTGCATATAAGCACAATAATGAATGAAACCCGTGCATCCGTGTTTGTTTTCATATAGGCTGATGAACGGCTGTCTTTTACGTTCACTCAAACAGTGTTTACGTACGCATGATATGCTTATTTTACGTCATGAACACTCAGACTATCTTAGAAACACCACAACAAAAGTTGTGCATATAAGCACAATAACGCCATGTATGAATGAAACACGGACATCCCGTGCAAGCAGCTGTGTTTGTTTTCATAGGCTAATGAGCGGCTGTCCTTTACGTTCACTCAAGCATGGCTCATGATGTGCTTATTTTATGTCACAAACACTCAGGCTGTCTAAGAAGCACCACAACAAATGTTTATAGGGCATATATATGGTCTCCCAGCCTGGACAAGCTGGTCAAGCTGGTCTCCCAGCCAGGCTGGTTTTAGCTGGAAGTAGATGGTTTTAGCTGGTCTCCCAGCCTGGCCAGGCTGGTTTTAGCTGGTTTAAGATGGAAATAGCTGGAAGTAGCTGGTCTTAGCTGGTTTAAGCTGGAAGTAGCTAGTCTTAGCTGGTTTAAGATGGAAGTAGCTGATTTTAGCTGGAAGTAGCTGGTTTAAGCTGGAAGTAGCTGGTTTTAGGTGGTCTCCCAGCCTGGCCAGGCTGGTTTTAGCTGGTTTAAGATGGAAGTAGCTGGCTTTAGCTGGTCTCCCAGCCTGGCCAGGCTGGTGTCCATTTGACCTAATTACAAATTAATCAGTTTGTTTCACTTACTGACAAGGTTCAATTCAAGGTAAGTTTAGTATCATAATCAGGTTAGATGATACATCTTAAATTATTCTAGTTGTTAATGATAATATATCTGAGAAGAGTTTAAATAAATTGTAGTATCAAGTATAGCATAAAATCAAGCTAGCACTCAAAATATCAGCATAGAACTCAAATCAGATTAAATTATTGTCTGAAGAAATACATTCACCATAGTTGTATGACCAAATATAGTCAGCTGTTTTATTTTTAAGGAGTGTTTCGGTATTAGACTTTTACACAAAATATAAATGAAACAATAACAACCACCTGCAGTTAAAAAACACTAGGAGAGAAAAAAAAATATATATCTTTAACAAGAAATGCTTAAAGCATAATCTGATCACGTGGATCACGTGGTGGTTTGACGCAAATGTACAGCACATTGCTGTAAATTTTAAATCTACAGAGGCGGGATTTTCTTCAACGGTCGACATTCGGGAGCAGCAATAAGTACGATTCACAGCAGCGGTAAGTTTTTTTGTTTCACTTTCAATTTTTCATTCTTGGTAACTGCAGTAGTATATTAAGGTGTCTAGATTTGCAGTAACCGCAGATTAAGGAATCCTCCGTCCGCAGGGCCCGAGGAAGACTTGTGCCGGGTTTAAGGAGCGCGGTCGCGGGAGGATTTCACACATTCCCCGACCTCATAGCGGCTATAGGCGGAAAATCTCTGGGTTCCTACGGTAAAAATTACACGCTTCACTGACAACAGTTGTGATTCACTGGAACGTAGCGGTGTTCAGCACACTTTCTCGTGATTATTTTATGAGGTAAATCAAATTTGCACAAGCAGTATCTGTTAACAGGGGCGCCGAAATGAAACGCGTTAAATCTCGCAACTCGCGGTCATCCGGGTCACGGAGGATGAAAACTATCACATAAACTCTGAACGGTGCTGTTAAAGCAGTTAACGTAAGCAGCGAGATGTGCGAGAACCTTTGATAACTTGCTACGTCGCTTAATTGTTTGATTGTAGTGCTTTTTTCTAACTTTGGTTTAAAGAATGAGTTAATCCAGCCCATCTTCCTGTCTGGCTTTTTCGCAGCATATATTCACTCCGAAGTAACTTTACCAGGAGGAGACAGATGGAGATTTTGGAGTTCGTTCAAAGGTAATGGTTGCATTCTAAGAATTTAAATACCTGAATTTTACATGTAGATTGTTAGAAGATGTTTCTCAACTCCAGAAGAGAGATGATTTTTTAAGGGAGAATGATTCAGATATCTCAAAAGCTAAAACTAATGTGAATTACATATTGTCTGTTTCCTGACTGATTTGTAGATATGTAAGAGGAACAAAGAAGTTGAAAGGAAAAGTTCCATCTAAAACCACAGGGCAAATGGTACAGAAGAAACCGGTTGAAGTGAACCCAAGTTGCCACTCTTCTTTGCAAAGTGAAGGATTTTTATTGGAATTTCTAAAGTAAGACATACACGCATACCAAGATCTCCTTTTTCCTTTTATTATATTCTTTTATTATCTACATTGCCGTAGCTCAAAAGGGAAATATTTATGATTAATTATAACTGGTTATAATTAATTATGAATATTTAATCAGATCTTAGAATCAACTGTAGCAGAATTAACGTTACAATTATTTGATCTGTTCGTCCACCGAATAGACAGTATAATCATTCATCAATTCTAGGAAAGGTTACTTTCTGGCCAAGAAAGAATACATTTCCTACTTCAGTTAGTACTAGCAGTAACTTAACTCGTAGTAAATTCAAAATGTAGCATGTAGCAAGATCAAATATTCAGTGACTTCAAATTGTGAGCAGCACACAGAGACAATCAATTGTGAATATATGCAATTTAATAAATGGAACTACAGTTAACATACAACTAACTAAGCAAAACACGTGTACATATACATAGAGAAAGAGAGTGAGAAAGGAGAGAGAGAGAGAGAGAGAGAGAGACAGACAGAGAGGCAAGAATGGCAGTATTTAGCATCAGTTAACCAGCGACCACATGAGAATCATCAGAGAAGCAAAATCACCTTAAACAGGGGCTCAACTTAAAACGCGCATCTAAATAGTTGTAAAGGTTACTTGCATTGGCTTTGTTGCTGAACAAGAGTCCTGATGCGGTAGACAATGGAAGTTCTCGATGAATTCCTTTAGGTGTTCCGGAGGTTTTCTCTAGTTCGTTCGAAGATAGGAAAATCCACAGCGAGTCGACAAAGTTACTTGAAGATAAACTACCGGAAAATTGACTCAAGGGAAGAGTCTTGGAGAGTGTCTCGAAGGGTTTGAGCCTTGGATGGGTTGGTGTTAGGGTCTTTTGATAGTTTCCCTACCACACCCACCTTTGGGTGAATTGGCCAATACAAAGTTTGTATTGCTGAGCGGGAGAACTTCTCTTTGTCTCCATTTATGGCCCATTTGCATGTTTATTGCTGGCCTGGGGAATTGATGCAGTTTTACCCACAATATAGTACAAACAGTATGATGCATTTTCTAATCACATGGTGTACGCCATTGTTCAGAAAATAAAGTGCAGATTGTTTTGATACCAAGAATGAAACATCTAGGAGATATTAAACCAGAGATACATTCATACATTGAAAAATACACCTTTAGAGATTAACTAGTACCAATAAAAAGGGGTAACTGGGCTAATACAGCATAGAATCATACAAGCAACACATGCATATATCAAGTACATTTATAGCTGGTTAAATATAGTCTAAATAAAGAAAAAGGTTTCTATGTGTGTGCGTTATGTGTATTGGGAACAGTCTGCCAGCCACCAAGGATCTGAGGTGCTTGGTGCTGGTGATTGCCTCCCTCATGGAATGCCTTTGAAGTCCAATGGGGAGACAAGAGTTGATCTGCTTAGCATCTTCGTGAGAGTGGGGAGGGAACCATAGACCATTAAACACCCATATAAATGTAGAACGTGAGGCCAGGTTTGTAATTTATATGCAAATGTCAAAAGGCTAAAAGGTTCTCTACAATGTAAATCCTAAACGATCATCAATGATCCTATGTCTGTGAAGCAAGCATAGAGTTTCTGGGTTTTTTTTGTTTTGTTTTTTTGACACCCTCAAGTTCATAGAGACCTAGGGCCAGAATTACATCATGGACTTCGCCACTTCCTGTGTTTTTTTTTTTTTTCTAGCATCTAATGAAATTTTGATAGACTAATGGTTAATTGATGATCAGAACTCAGGAGGCAGCCCTTGCAACCATAGTCAATTTAGCTAAAAACAGCTAAAAATAGTTAATGCAAATATAATTATATTCATATTCATCCATGTATACTCATTTATCAATAAAATAGCTACATTAATTAAACACCTAAAGAAATATCCAAATGGAAGTGTGTGTGTGTGTGTGTGTATATATATATATATATATATATATATATATATATATATATATATATATATATATATATATATATATATATATATACACACACACACACACACACACTTCCATTTGGATATATAAATTTTATCTTTATTTTAGCAATAAAAGGAACAACTATCAGGGGCATGTTTCTAAATTATTGCAGGCTATGTCTGAAAAAAAAGGAAAATGTGCAATAAAGACATGTCACTACAGTTTGTTTTTTTAAGTAGTTTTACTTGTTGAAAATTAATAATCAATAAATTATTTCTTTTTTAAGTCTGTTTCAGTGACTGGTGGAAACAAAAGGAGCCTGAAAGAAGAGAGAGAGAAGAGGGAGAAACAAGTGGGGCATTACATATCCAAAAAAAAAAAAATACAATAATATAATATAATAAAAAAGAAAAGAAAAATGAGAATGCATAATATGTTAAGAATTCTGTTATTGTTCATCTTCACCATTAATTGTTAATATAGTTTTAGAATTGTAATTGTAATTCATTATTATTTTGTAAATATTTTGTAAATATTTGTTATTAAAGGGGCTGTAAGATCAAATAAAAATTGTTTTAATGGTTCCTTGTGGTCCTGCAGATTATTAAAAGTAAACATGTTACTTATTTGTCACATTATTTGTCAGGAAAATTGGGGCAGACACTATGTAATCAATCAATCATTAAACAAACATTTTGACCAGCTAAGACCAGCCTGACCAGCTTAAACCAGCTTGACCAGCTAAGACCAGCTAAAACCAGCCTGACCAGCTGAGACCAGCTTGACCAGCTAAGACCAGCCTGGCTGACCATCTAAAACCAGCTAAGACCAGCTTGACCAGCTAAGACCAGCCTGGCTGACCAGCTTGACCATTTTAAACCAGCTAAGACCAGCTTGACCAGCTAAGACCAGCCTGGCTGACCAGCTTGACCGTCTTAAACCAGCTAAGACCAGCTTGACCAGCTAAAACCAGCTAAGACCAGCCAGGCTGACCAGCTAAAACCAGCTTGACCAGCTAAGACCAGCTTAAACCAGCTTGACCAGCTAAAAAAAAGTGGTCAAAACCCCTCTAAAACCAGCTTGGGCGACCAGCTTAAACCAGCTTGACCAGCGTAAGCTGGTTTAAGCTGTTTTTTTCAGCAGGGATAAGAACAATAATGCCAATGTATGAATGAAAAGGGCATCTATGCGCGCAGCCGTGTTTGTTTTGATGAGCCGCTGTCCTTTACGTTCATTCAAACAGTGTTTACAGGCTCATGATGTGCTTATTTTACGTCACTTTACATTCAGGCTGTCTACGAAGCACCACAACAAAACTTTATAGGGCATAAAAGCACAATAATGCCAATTTATGAATGAAACATGGACTATGCATGCAGTGTGTTTGTTTTCATAGGCTGATGAGCGGGTGTTCTTTACTTTCGTATGTTTACAGGCACATAATGTGCTTATTTTATGTCACGAACACTCAGAAATACAACGACAAACGTTCATGGGCCATATAAGCACAATATATAAATGAAACACTTTCGCCCGATGCGTATTACCATAAAGTTTATTGTTTACATATTACTATACTATATAAACAAACATGGCTTCCTTGACAGCTCATGGCATCACTATGCATTATGACAGAGTTCGCGGGGATGCTTTTTTTGCGGGAATGTTTGGCGGGGTTGTGACAGCTAGGTCTCCCCTCAGAGCTGACCACATTACTTCAGAGTAAAAATGGAAAGAAAACTTACTCGTGATGAGATTTTGGACATTCTTTTTGACTCGGACGCTGAATCCAGCAGCGACAGTGACAGACAGCTGTCAGACAGTGACGAGGAAACCCACCTCCCGGAAAACCTTTCAGCCTGTGAGCGTTCCGAAGTGCCGGCGATCCCTAACAATGCCGGCCCTGCCAGTGAGGGCGCTGTTGTGGAGGACTTTCATCCAACCTGGACATCTGATCCATTCTCTCCACCAGACATGGACTTTGACAACACTACCACAGGAGTTCAAGGTAGTCCGACAAATCCTTCTGAGGCAGAATGTTTCAGATTGTTCATGAATGAGCAACTCGTGGAGCAAGTGGTGGAGGAGACCAATAGGTATGCACATCAGTTGAAAGAGTCAGCTACTATCCCTGGAAAGCTGGCAAAGTGGTCTAAAACAACTGTAAATGAAATTTACACATTTCTGGCAGCAGTCATTCTTATGGGCCTGGTCAGAAAAAGGTCTCCGATCCAATAATACAGACCCCTTTTTTCTCCAATCTCTTCTCTCTGGATCGCTTCCAACTGCTACTGAGGGCCCTCCACTTTGCTAACAATGCCACAGCAAACTTCAGAGATCCTCTGAACAAAATTAGAAGCATTTTCACCTCTTTGATGGCTGCTTTTGGGCAGATGTTCATTCCTCACAGGGACTTGTGCATCGACGAGTCATTGCTGCTGTGGAAAGGTCGGCTTAGATTTCGGCAGTACATTCCATCAAAGAGGAACAGGTTCGGGATCAAGCTCTTCATGCTGTGCGATGGTCTGACTGGGTACGTCCTCAATGTGATAGTCTATACTGGCTCCAGTACAGACATCACACACACTCCAGGACTTGGTGTGTCTGGCTCAGTCGTGCTGACACTGCTGAAGCCATATCTGGGGAGAGGGCATACACTGTACGTGGACAACTGGTACACAAGTCCTTCTCTCCTCCATCACCTGCTGAGAGCCAAAACTGGGGCTTGTGGAACAGTGAGGGCCAACAGAAAGGGCATGCCACACTTTCCAAACAAGATGTCCAGTTGGGAAGCAGATTTCAAAAGTTGTGAAGAAATGCTGGCAGTGAAGTGGCATGACAAACGAGATGTCCACATGCTGACAACAGTCCACTCAGCAGAGATGTCACCCTCTGGAAAGATAGACCACATCACTGGAGATGAGAAAATTAAACCCCAATGTGTGCTGGACTACAATAAGAAAATGGGTGCAGTGGATAAGGTCGATATGATGGACAGTTTTGTTGGCTGTACTCGCAAGACCCTAAAATGGTACAAGAAATTGTTCTTCCACTTTGTGGACCTTGCAGTACACAATGTATTCATCATTTACAATGTGAAGCATGATTCTAGCCTAACATACCAAAAGTTCCGTCAAAATCTTGTTCGCCAACCTGTGGAAGAACACCACAGTCCCCGGAAGCCATCTGCTGGTGGACGCCCTCCTGCTTACAACCCACTTCGTCTCACTGCCCGGCATTTCCCTTCTGAGATCCCTGCAACTGTCCAACAGGGGAAGAACACACGCAGACACTGCAAGGTCTGCCTGACCACCAAAAAGTGCCCGCAGAAAAGGCAGAAGACGAGGTTCATGTGCAAACCTTGCAACACAGCACTGTGTCCAGCAGAGTGCTTTGAACAGTACCACACTTTGGCCAATTTCTGAGAAAGAAAAAGAAAAAAAAATGTTATGCTCAATATAACATTACTCAGTCTGTTAACTGTGTAAATAATGTATATTGTTTAAACACACTATTATACACACACTATTAAACACACTCTATAATATCAACCTTGTAAATAATACTGTACGGTAATTTAGGAATGATTTAGCAATTTAGCAATGTCATGCAGTGGTTGAAATTGTATTTACAGATGTTTATTATCATTATTATTATTATAGAATTTAATTTGCAGTACAAATATTTTGATGACTGTTCTACACAGTGCTGTTCTACACATTTAAGAGATGTGCATCTCTTCATGCTGTTAAGCTACCTTTATTTTTGTGAAACTAAGTATACTGCACCAAACTAAAAAATAGTTCAAAACCAACTTTGACTTTGAGTTTTCATTAATAGTATTTGGATATTTTTCCACTTTCACATAAAGGATGCATGCACATTGTTTTATCAACATGCCATAATGGTTGATGTTATTTCTTGCTTAGAATAAAACTAACGAGATTAAATTTTAAATAATAAAATATAGCAAAATAATACATCAATCATAATACCTACCTTGTGTTATCACCGAAGTACAAATAATGCACGACTTTGATCCTCCTGCACATGCTGGTAAGTACGAGTCTCCTGGTCCAAATATCTTCCTGTTTGTAAAACGCACCCGTTTGTGTTCATATCTTGGTTTTTGTAAGGTGATCCAATGTTCGTCGCTTGAAATAGAAATATTGAAAATGGAAAAATTGACCGGCTTGTGCAGCGTCTTTACAAAGACCCCAGTGTAATAAGCTAATAATTGTTTTGCCCTCCCGCACGCGGCACAGGTCACGCGACTGAAAACGTTTCCATGAGCCACGTAAAACCCATGCTGCTTTGCAATGTAAAGAAACAAGGCTGCGGCCATAGCCCATATTAGACGCAAATAGCAACAAATTTCCTAAATTGAACGATCATGTCATATTATTTTGAGCAAGCTGTTTATATTTTCCACGAAAAGTTTATTATAATTAGAACATTTACACAAGACAAAACAAACAAAACAAAACAAAAAACAAACAAAAAACAAATGCGTCCTCCCAGGCAGCAACAAAGCGCCAAATTCAGGTGTCAATCTTGATGCGTCACCATGGTAACTGGAACGTAATACAACCCAACGTTCTATTGCCGTTACAAAACTCACTCCAGGGGGACAGCTGAGATATTTTAAACTCACCAGTGAAAAGGTTAACCAAGAAAATGTGAGTGGAACATGAATTTACATTTGATTAAAAAAAAAGCCTCCTCTATGTATACTGAAAAAATACAAAATTGAAAGAAAGGGGAAAAAAGGAAACAATTACAAATAGTGGAGGACATGTCCATCTACACCTGGATGAATAGGATTATTATTAAAAAGGTAACGACGATCAGGAATAAGAGAATATCAGCAACGGTTTAGGAAGTGAAACCGAAAGTGTTAAAGAATAAACAGAAATCGTGCACTTACCGCACAATAGTAGAAAAATCTGAAAGGATTTGAAAGCGCTCTTCATAATGTTGAAGATTTCAGTAAAATCAGACGACTTTGATAGATATTATAATGGACTAATTGTTATTTGTTTCTGAAACACACGCAATAGACTAAACGCAGCAACTGTTAACAAAACCACTTAATCCCAGCTAACACAGTTACGTCGTGACAACGTTACTGGACCGGACCATATTCGTCACAGCGACCTACCAAATAACGTTCCAGCAACGTAGCTTTGTGATTCCCATATTCGTCGTGGGGACGTTATTTCGTACGTCTCAAGGACCAAACTGGAACGTTGTGAGGACGTGACTCTAAAGGACCAGATTGGTCGCAGCGACGTCCCAAATAACGTACCAGCAACGTGACTTTGTGATTCCCATATTCGTCGTGGGGACGTTACAGTGTTACGTTGGTGGGACGTGACAAGTACGTCCTAACGACCAAATTAGTACGTCCTAACAACCAAACTACCACGTTCCTTATATTTTAAAGTTTTACTTCTCACCTTTAGTCTGGTCCAGAGGATGTGCTCGCACCACCTTTAAATCGCTATATAAATGACAAACTCATAAACATTTTCTGCTATAAAAAATAAAACACTTAATTCTAATGTTTTTTATTCGCTATAGGAAATTTTAGTGAATATATTCAATACATACATGCAAACCATTACATTCTAAACATTAAATGAGCAAAAACAGTGCATTCATTTATTAATCAGCATTTATTCAGTGTTATTTCTACAAACACTAAGCTAATACATTTTGAACATTACACCTATTCTTTAAGTCATGAGCACATATAATTGAACACATCAATACATAAATCATTTAATTTTTACTGAATTGTTTTCATTTTACTGAAACGTTTCTCATTACTGATGGGTATAGTTAACGATTTTATCTGTAAAAATGATCAATAATTAATCAATACTCACTGACAACTCCCTATAATCTGGTACAAAAAAGATACTGATAAAAAGAAATGAAGCAATTCAGTAGTGACTTCTTTATTACTTTAAGTTAATTTGTTTCCTGAGTGTCCTGTGTATGAAGCACCTGCTACAAATATCTGATGGTGATGTGCTTCAATACTGCTTCACTATCCAAAGCAAAACCTAAAGAATATTGTCATTACCAAAGGACCATAGTACCTGAGTACTCCGATGTCAAATATGTTCTTCCTCCTCTTCGCCAGCCTGAGCCTGTACTGCCAATATCGTTCTCTGGCACCTGAGAGGGATCACCCTGTTAATGTTGCTAATGTATGTACACAATCAGTCAAAAAACTGCAGCCTTTGTGTTTCAATGTTTTTGTGTGTTTCAAAGGTCCAGCTATCCTCCATAGTCTCAAAAAAAAATCCTGTGGAAAACACAGCAAAATGATTTTGTGTATGATTTAGGCATAGGGGAGAGCAGGGCTGCACGATAAATTACATGTAATTATCATGCGTGTATAGCCAGTAAATCCAGTTCTTTGATTAGTAGTAAATTTCCATCACGTGCATTCAGCTGGAAAGGCAATTTATACATGGAGTCGTAAATCACTCACAAGCTATGCAAACTTGTGCTCATAATCGCAGATGAATCGCATTTGATTATGAGCATGATTCTGCATAGCTTGTCAGTCATTTAGACTCTGTGTATTAATTGCCGCTCCAGCTGAATGCATGTGATGGAGATTTACTACTAATCAAAGAACCAGCTTTATTGACTAATGCGCCTGACAATCGCATGCGATTTATCGTGCAGCCCTAGGGGAGAGCCTTTACAATGGTCAAATTCAGGCCAACTACATTTTTTTTTTTTAAACATGTTTAAAAATGACCAGGAGCTCGGGAGGTGCAATACAATAAAAGTGTAATATAAAGAAACAAAAAAATAAAAATAAATAAACAAAGTTTAAGTGCATGTACTATACTTAAAGGAGAACAGTCATCCTGAGGTATATGTGTTTGTATACATATTTGTAAGGAGTGTCATAAGAAATTATGTTTTTTGAAGTTATGACCCAGTCTTTGCAAAGTGAACAAGCGAAGATCATCAAATACCCATAACAAAAAGGTAAAACAGCGATATAGGATGATTTTGAAGTTGAGGGAGAACACGGGATGGGAGTTTTTTGACATACCCTAACTGTCATGTACCGAAAAAAGAGTTTAGGCAGAGCAAGACAAGACGAGCATTTGACATTAAGAAGTATATAAATTGTATTATTTTTATGAAAATAACGGATCGTTTCACTAGATAGGACACTTCTTCCTCGGCCGAGGTTGTTTACAACCATATCTGGGATCGTTAAACTCGGGGCACCATAGAAGTCTACTAAATGCTGAATTGAATCCTCAAAAAACATTTTTTTTTTATGACTGAAGTAAGAAAGACATGAATATCTTGGATGACATGGGGGTGAGTACTAGGGTTGCACCTATACCACTTTTTTTCAGTACTCGACCGATACCGATGGTTTTATTTTTGGTACTTGCCAATTCTGAGTACCGATATCAATGTTTTTTAATTTACCGGTAAATTTATAAAATATTGGGTACAGAAACTAAAAGAATATGTAAAATGTTAGTTGGTTAATTCATTTATCAAATAGATACAGTCAAACCAAAATTTAATCAGACATCTTTTTTCACACTATCAGACAACATTTCTCTGCAAAATGGAACTTATCATTTTTGATCCCAAGTGATCAATTTAACTGTATGAAATTTTTGGGGGGTATAATATGTCATACTTTTACTTTTTACTTTATTTTGCTGATTTACATAACTGAACTATAGTGTCCTGCACATTATTAAAAATAAATAAACAAATAAAAATGATACTAGTGTCTGAATAATTTTTGATTTGACTGTATATCTTTCAGTTATATCTACACTTAGTTTTTGCTTAACACTTACACCTAAGTTTTCGTTACTTTCACTGTTCATTTTTTGCTCTATGGTCCATAATCTTTAATTTATTAGAATTAGAGCTGCTCCATTGCAGCAGCTACTGTAATCATGCGTTTTGTTGTAATAATGCAGGGAACTACTTGTTATAAATCTCCTAACGGTGATATTTTCACCAATAAAGTTCTGTATGCTTTATAGTGAATGCCCCTATAAATTTTATATTTCCGAATAAGTTTTAATCCAAATTATGTCTGTGCTAAGTGAGCAAACATCATTAAAGATCACGCAACAGTATTGCGCCCCCCCCTCCCCCTCCCTATCTTTAGATAACTTGCGCATTGTTTTACTTACTTGTTTTTGACATATCTGACAGAACTACAAACTTCTGAGTAATGTCTGTGAGAAAACGATATTAACTCGTCAAGCTTGTACAGTACCACATACCGGTATCGGTGCACCCCTAATTTTTGATCTGGAAGTAGACTTCTCCTTTAAGTGATATCTATCTAGTTATGAGTAAATTGTGAAATCCAACCCTGTGGATTACCTGCCTCTCCTCCTGAGCATTTTGTCATGTGGGTCCAGGAAGTCTTCTTGTATGTCTGGATATCGATGCGCAACTCTTTCAACCATGAGAAATGCAGTTCCAGCGTGGCTTCACATCCAGGGCAACAGAATGGTCAGGCAGGCCTGAAATATAAACATATAAGCCACTAAAATCAATTTAAATCTATTGTTGTGCCTGAGTGACACTAAAACAATGAGGTTTAGTTTGTCACCCAGGATTCGCTGATTCCTATGAAACAGTTTTCATGATGGATTATCTCTTGATCCTGGATCCTTGCAGCCATTCATTTGGAGGTGGTTTGGATGATATGCAGATATTTCTAAAGAGGAAAGAATCAACAATACAAAAACACCAACAGCAGCATTGTTGGTCCTGTAGCTTATGTCAGTTATTCAGTACTGAACAAGTCAGGAGCCAAATCAGTACCTGTTCTCGATAATCATCCCTACTTATAATCAATAGTTGTCAGCTTGGTGCTGCCCAGTCTATCTCTCCACCTGCTGACAAAAAGTATGTTAGTTTTACAACAATGAATAAAATATTGAGTCTACTAGGTAGTAAGAAATTGGGCATCTTTTCTAATAAGCAACTCACTGAATCATTGCCTGGTTCATTGGCAGTCAGGACCTAAAGAAAATTAATCACTTGTTTATTAAAAGAAAAAGTAACCACTTGTTTCTTAAAAGATATGTTAAAATGATCCATTTGTGAATGAAAGGTAACGTTAACTAGCATAAAAAAGGTAACGTTAACTAGCATAAAAAGCAAGCATGTAAAAAAACACCTTTAACACCAATAGTAAGCAAATTACACAATTTGCAGGTCTGTTGCTCGAGGGGAAATGCGGAAATTATTATTCCCACATACACTGAAGGTGATTTCGCTAGCATTGGTCTAATTAAACGTTTAAACAGTAGTTTATATTCAAGCTTACAATATGGCGAGCATGAGCAACATAAAGCGAGAGTGGCAGGCAGTCAAACAAAGTTTTTTTGTTTGTTTGTTTGTTTATTTATTGTGTTACATTTAGGGATGTCCCGATCCGATATTGATATCGGAAATAGGTCCGATATCAGCCCAAAAAAACTCCATCGGATTATATCGGACTGCGTTAAAAATCTCCGATATAAGCAGTCCGTTCCGCTCTAAACTCCGTTACAGCTATTCTATCCAGCAGCGGCCAGAGCCAGCGTGCAAAGCCCACGTGATCACAACACTGCTTGCTAGCGAAGTAGCGAAGAAAAAGAGCGATGTCGGCCGTGTGGCAGTATTTTTCATTAAAATCCGAAAACGACAGTGTGGCTCAGTGCAACACTTGTCATGCACAAGTTTCCCGTGGTGGAACAGAACCGGGAAAGTTTAATACGTCCAACCTCATCGCGCATTTGAAGCAGCATCACAAAACTCTGCATGAGGACTTTCGCAAGACCACTGAGTTAAAGAAACAATCCTCTGGCAACTTCAAGCAACCAACGCTGCCTGAAACCCTCGCAAAGCGTGACAAATTCCCAAGAGATAGCAAAAAGGCATTAACCTTAACAGAAAAGATATGCCAGTTTATTGTGCTCGATGACCAGCCACTGTCGGTGGTGAGTAATATCGGGTTTAAACGCTTAATTGAACACCTCGAGCCTCGCTACGTTATGCCCAGCCGCCATTACATTGTCGACAAAACCATACCCCAGATGCATAAAGAAGTTAAAGAGTGTATTGCTATGCATCTGGATAAAGCAAGTGCTGTTAGCTTCACCACTGACATCTGGAGCTCAGACCACTGTCCGCTATCTTTATTGAGTCTGACTGCGCACTGGATAGACGCTGACTTTACTTTGCAGAGAGCAGTTTTACATGCACGCGAGTTCAGAGGTTCACACACAGCTAACGCCATCACAAACGCCATGGAGGAGATGCTGCGTGACTGGAAAGTCGACAAAAAGAAGGTCCATGTCGTTCAAAGAGATAATGCTGCTAATATGAGAAAGGGATTGGATCAGCTTGGTGTGCCAAGCTTAGGATGTTTTGCGCACGGTCTCCAGCTTGTAGTCCGTGAAGGGCTTTTGTCACAGCGAGCTGTAAGTGATGCACTAGCCAACGGGAGAAAAATAGTGGGCCACTTTAAGCATTCCCCCAAGGCTTACTCGAGCCTTGAAGACCTGCAAATTGAGCTCAACGTCACACCAAAGCGTCTCCAGCAGGATGTCCAAACACGATGGAACAGTACCAAGTACATGATTGACAGCCTTATTCATCAAAAACGGCCACTGCAGGCCTACACATCTGAAGAAAACAACTCGCTGCCAGCCATTCTAACCGCGAACCAGTGGGCTCTATTGGAGAAAACCTCAAAGGTTTTGGCCCCCTTTGAAGAACTAACAGATACCGTCAGTGCCACCTCCGCCACCACAGCTGATGTCATCCCCTCAGTCCATGTACTGGTACGGTTTCTCAGTAAAGCAAGTGAAGATGAGCAGGGGGTCCAAACCATGAAAGCCACTCTTCTGGATGCAGTCCACAGACGTTTCAGGGATGTGGAATCTGAGCCCCTCTACGCCGTGGCAACGCTGCTGGATCCACGGTATAAGGACAAGTAAGAGAAATTATTCTAAAATGTTACATATATTTTACACAATTTGATCTATGAGAAAAAAACTGATATCAAACACATTACATATATCATACATCCATACCTAAAATTATGTATACCCTTGATCAATCTCAACCAACAAAAACAAGGAAATTTGATTTAAAAAATTCATTTTAAAAAGATGCTGCAAGCGCAGATACCAAAAAAATGTTTTATTGTTTCACAATTAACATATATTGCTATTGTTTATGACCATTGGACTGATGAAGAAATTGTAATGAATAAAAATGACACCTATAGTGATATGAAATTATTAATCTGGTTACACAACCATGGTTCACATTATTATGACTTTTTGTAACTGTTTCTTTTTGCAAGCAAAGATGTGTTTGGACTGGGTGTGTAAATCAGTAAAATGTGACATTTTATATTTACACCAGGTACTTCACAAATGTGGAAGCCCTTCGACATGCAAAGGCTGCATTAAAGGCTGCAGTGTTGAAAGTAGAGGAAGAGCTGAAGACCACGCCACCATCTGATGAAACTGTGTCTGAGCCAGTAAAAAAGACTCCACGAATGGAAGGCGCAAGCAGCACCCTTGGCAGCATCTTCGATGAGATACTGGATGAGGGCATCACGGCAACAACTCCTTCTGAGCACATCACCCCAGGGGCAATCTTTGAAATGAAGAGCTACCTCTGCGAGGCTCCTATTGAACGTAAGAACAATCCTTTACATTACTGGAGAGCCAACCAAGTTCGACTCCCCACCCTGACCGCAAACAGCAGCTAAGTTCCTTTGTGCTCCCTGCACAAGTGTTGAGAGCGAAAGGCTCTTTAGCACAGCATCAATTATTGTTGAGGAGCATAGGAGCAGACTCACTGCTCAGCATGCAGAAATGCTTATCTTCTTAAAAAAAAATCTCCACATCATGCTCGGACTGCAGAAAGTTGAGTTGGAGGAGTAGGAAGTGTAGTCATCCTTTTAGTTAGGTATTTGTTTTCTGCCCTGTATTAGAGTTATATTTATTTTGTTTGCACTATTTTTTGTGGATAGTAAATGCAACGATAGTAAATGCAACTTTCGGGCAGTGTGTGTGAAATTGAAACTTTGGACACTCAACCTTTAGCAGTTGGTCAATTAACAATATTTTTTTTTTTCTTATGTTCCTGCTCTCAGCTGTTCCTACCATTTGCTGACGGTAAAAAATAAATAACTGAAGTGACCTTTAATTAGTATTTTGCACTTTAAAAAATATATTTTTGTTTATTCAATTAAGATATTTTACAGGGTCTTAATATTTATTTTTAATTATTTTTTTATATATTCTTATGTAAAAGGTTCACATTTATGCAACCAATAGTTAATAAATTGGTCATTTTTTTCCATACTTACTGTTGCTGACTTTTGTTCTCAGTTTGATCTAGCCGTTCATACATTCCACACAACGAAATAGGTAAAAGTATTCATGATTTGTGCTGATTATTGTATCGGATTTGTATCGGTATCGGTTAGTACTGAAGTCTGCAATATCGGTATCGTATCGGAAGTTAAAACGTTGTATCGGGACATCCCTAGTTACATTTCAAACTAAACTAAAAAGAAGGAATTTTATCTCTTGATTTTAGCAGTTAACCTTACCTCAGACCGCGACATAAGCTAACCAAACATGGCATTTATTTACGAAATTAATATAGAAAACCTACAAAAATACAAAACACTACTCTTCTTACATGATATCTAACGTTATATCAGCAAAAAGATGAATACAAATAGATTTATAGCGCTTACCTTTTCCTTCGTGTCCGTCTGCTGGAAGTTGACCGTTAAAGTGACGGGCACGCGCACTTACGCAGTACTCAAAAAGTGACGTGCGCTGGTTTAAATGTTCACTTGTCCCATATGTCGTTTTTCAATAAATTTCTTCTGTCATTCACAAGCATAAATTAGTGATATTTGCTAACAAACTATTTGGTTTTGTTTTGTCATTAACTTGCTATATATAAGACTCTCTCTGTAACGGCGGAGAGAACGGGTTTCTTCTTTAATAGCGGATCCCAAGCTAAAATCGAGCATTACCGCCATCTGCTGTTTGCAAGGACCTTTCGCCTTCTTCTTCTTCTTCTTCTTCTTCTTCTTCTTCTTCTTCTTCTTCTTCTTCTTGTTTAATGGCGACCAACTCCTTAACAGCATTATCGCCACCTACTGTACTGGATGTTACATTAAACTTACATAGGTGATGAGTCTGAATTTTGAGAAAGGACAAACAAACAAAAAAAAAAAAAAAAAAATATATATATATATATATATATATATATATATATATATATATATATATATATATATAATACTACTACTACTAATAATAATAATCCAACCTTTATGTTTCATACTCCCTTTAATCTATGGAGCACTCAGAGCACATGCTCATGATAGCACTGCGTGTTCAGCTCCTCTACCACTTACAATTAGCTCTACATGCTCCAGATTAAGTAGAGTATTCCCATCCAAATTATATCCTAAGGACCTTTCTCAAAACCAACGAAGAATCGTATAAATGGTCTGCATTGGATAGTTTTGCTTTCAATTATTAGAAGACACAACAAAACTAAATAAATTCCAAACAAGCTCATTCTATTCTTCAATAATCCATTCTATTCTTCAAGAAAATCCAGGGAAGAGCTCTTGTCCGTTGCTGTCTTTTCCTCTTTATTATTTTCTCTTTTTCTTTGTACTCCACTATAACAATGTGGTCTGCTGTCCAGATTATAGAAGCACCTATAAGTTAGGCCAAACCCCACCCGTAACGTCCAGAGAGGGGGAGCTGGACGTCTTTTGGTTCTACAGCACCACTTGATTATTTCAGTCCTCAACTCACCTTAGCCACATACTCTCTAACTCGACTCAAATGGGGCACATCTCATATTCTCACTGCCTGCAGTCTTTTACTAAGCTATTATAAAACGAACCCGCAGGACTCTCATCTTCAGCTCTTTATAGTTTTATTATGAATCGTATAACGTTTTTATGACATTTTGTTTTTGTAGCCTACATGTGTGTGCGCGCGTGCGTGTGTGTTTAGATTGCAGCCATTACAAAGTTAGGAACCCGTCATTTGATATCGTTCAGCGAAATAACACACACACACACACACACACACACACACACATGTTGGGTTTACATGTTTTATGGGGACATTCCATAGGCGTAATGGTTTTTATACTGTACAAACCGTATTTTCTATCACCCTACACCTAAACCTAGCCCTCACAGGAGACTGTGCACACTTTTACTTTCTCAAAAAAACTCATTCTGCATGATTTATAAGCCTGTTTCCTCATGGGGACCTCACAAATGTCCCCACAAGGTCAAAATTTACTGGTATTACTATCCTTGTGGGGACATTTGGTCCCCATAACGTGATGAATACCAGGTGCACACACACACACACACACACACACACACACACAAAGTTGACATGTTTATATTCTTCTGTTTGAGCTTATTGAGTGGTAAGTGTTTATTCAGTTCTATTCAGTTCAATGCATTTTATTTGTCAACATACACAAACATGATCTTATTTTATTCTTTCTTTTTGTTTTGTAAGACTAATATAGGCTACTCTATATATTAAATGTTGTTCTTTGTGCTATTTTGTCATTTTTCTTTTCCAGTGACATAAAATGGTTAACTTTATTCCACATTACTAAATTATACATTGAAATTAGGACTTGTTTTGCAATTACAATTTTTTAAAACAGTTTAACAATGACAAAAACGCCATATTCTGTTTGTTGATCAGGTGTGTTTGGTGATGCAGTGATGTCAGTGTCAGTGACGGAGGGAGAATCAGTGACTCTAAAAACTGCTGATACTACAATTAATGAGATACAGTGGAGTTTTGTACACAAGAACAGTAGCATTTTCATAGCTCTATTCTACAGACAGAATGAAAAGAGCACAGTTCATGATGATGTTCTTGATGGGAGATTCAAAGACAGACTGAAACTGGATAAGACTGGATCTCTGACCATCACAAACACCAGAACCACAGACTCTGGACTTTATACAGCAACCAGCAGCAAAACAGTGAAGCCGCTCAACACATTCAGTCTTACTGTCTATGGTAAGTAGAAGAATTAATACTTACAATGTTTTGTCTACATCTTTTGACAATGGACTGTCATAAGTATTGGGAATATTATGATGGACAACTCTTGTAAGGATTCTTATAATCAACATCTTATATGCTTGGTTTCTCTTTTAGTTCAGTTTTAAATAATTCAGTAAATAATTCTGTTCCAAGTGGGATATAAATAACATAAAATATATCATATTTACTATGCTAACAAGTAATTGTTAGGTTATTACTATACTGCAGTTATGTTATCAACCAATGTTTAAAAAATATATAAATTAAATATAAATTTCCTTAAAAAAAAAAAAAAAAAAAAAAAAAAAAACTGGGTTGGGTTAAATGCAGAGCACAAATTCCAAGTATGGGTCAACATACTCGGCTTCCTTTCCTTTCCTTTCCTTTCCTTTCCTTTTTTTTAAAAAAAATAAATAAATAGCAAACACAAACATAAATAAACCTCACAAACTCTCACATATCTCGCATTCAATATAGACTTTTTTTTCCCTCACATCTATCAAACAGTTGTGGTGAAGAAATCACATATGCTGATCTGTCATTCTACAAAAAAAAGCACAGGAGTTGGTAAGAAACTTAATTTCTGTGTATATATGTGTATTATTAGAGCAGTAATTCTGATCTAGGTGTATTTATGTGTATGTGATCACTACATGTGTGGTGTGTGAATGTGTGTTTGTGTTTTCTTTTAGAGAGTTCAAGAGCAGGAAGATGTGGTGTATGCAGGAGTGGCCATTAGACACTGATAAAAGTGTAATTCTCTTGACATCATTCAAAAAAGTGAGTTAATCAGTGTTAATGTGGTATTAAAATAAAGACAAATGGCTTTTATCTCAGGGCTTTAAAGCAGGGTTTTTGTTTTATGGATGTTTTTATTGTTTTTAGATGTTACTGTAGTAATAGTGTATAGAATCCTCTAAAGCTCCACCTACTGGATGAACATTTTATTTTACAATGTTTTTTGAGGAAAACATTTCAGCATTTTTCTCCATATAATGGACTGGTATGGTGCCCCGTTTGAACTTCCAAAATGCAGTTTAAATGCAGCTTCAAATGATCCCAAAAATCTTGTTCTGGAAGTGGACTTCTCCTTTAAAAGACACTTGTATGCAGAGACTCTATTAGGCCATTCGTTGTGACATAAAAACAACTGTAATAATATAGCTGCAAGCAGCGATTCAGGTCCAGTCCCTGAAGGTGCAGCAAGTGCAGTGCAGACCTGGAAGAGTCGAGTCAAGTCACTTCCATGTCCAAATCCATGTATATCTAAAAATACTAGGTGGTGCTGTCTTCAAACTTCTCAGGTATACTCTTAAAAATAAAGGGGCTTTAAAAGGTTCTTCACAGCGATGCCATAGAAGAACCATTTTTGGCTCCACAAAGAACCATTCAGTCAAAGGTTCTTTAAAGAACCATCTCTTTCTTACCTTTTTATAATCTGAAGAACCTTCTTTCACCACAAAGAACCTTTTGTGAAACAAAAAGGTTTTTCAGATGTTAAAGGTTCTTTGACACTTAGACAAAAAAGGTTCTTCTGTGGCATCATGAAGCACCTTTATTTTTAAGAGTGTACCTCCAGAACATGCTTTTGATGATCCTTTTTTTTTGTGATATGTTAAAATGTTGTCATGATATGTCGCAATGTTTGTAAATTTCAGTATGGCATGACAGAAGGAATATCGACACCAAGATCACCAGAATTCTGACAATTAACTGTTCAAACGTTGGTTTTGCTGAGATACAGCCTCTGAACCAATTTGGGGTCAACATTGTTAAGTTCGCAACATCATCAACATCAACTACTGAACAAAAGTGGATATAAACCTGTTAAGTCCTGTGCAGTTTGATCCAAAGATCCTCCTTCCAATATCACAAAATCAAATGGAGTAGCAGCAAAAAAAAAAAAAAAAAAAAAAAAAAAAAAAAGGCACTATGTAATAGCTGGAGTCTTAATGTAAGAAGGTGATCAGCATGAGGAGAGGAATCAGCTGAAATAAGGGTTTCAGGCAAAGAGTTCAAAAGTTATAACAATTTGAAAAATAAATATTTGAGCTGGTAGTGGTGCTATATAGTTGGTCCTAGAGACCCTAAATTTGGTCAGATCACTACTCATGACCATCAGTACAAGTGTGGCAATTTTTATGGTTTGATGGTTTTTATGGCAGTTTTTATGGTTTAAATGAGATATATATAAAGAGAAATTGTCTTGAATACTCCTTAACTCACCTGTTCAAGTCCTTTGCAGAAACACATCCATTGACATACGCTCATGCACAACCTTCGCGTTTGCCGCTTGCTTACGGGAACTGAAAACCTTACAGGCAGTCAGCCATTACATACAACCATTGATATTTCAAAATAAAAGACCCAAACCAAATAACAAGAAATAAATTCACCAATAACCTTGTTTTCTTCATTACAAAATAATCTTAGAAAAAGTAAACATATACATAATATACACAATATAACAACAAACAGTTACAGTTTAAGGAAGATGATAATCACTAGAAAGAAGAGTTTTCAGTGCAGGAATCTGAATGATTTTATTTTTTTTTCTGAGGATTCAGCTTTTGAGCAAAACATGTAGAGACATTTTAACCAAAAACACTGCGGTTTAATGTGCCTGCTGATAAAATGCTGATAAATCAAATGCTTATAAGCAGCCCTTCACACAACTGAAACTGTGTGAGAGATATGTGTGTGAAAATCAGCAGACATTGAGCAGAGCATTGGAAAGTTTGCTGTTTAATGCTGAACAATGACATTCAGATTAGCTTCTTTGAAACTATAGAGCTATGTTTCAAAAAAAAAAAAAAAAAAAGTGAGTGCAGGTATAGGGTCCAAATCATCATCTATCATCTGTGTTTGTGATGTTTTGCAAAAAGTAGAAAAGGCTTAAGAGGTGACTGGATTCTGATTAATCAATATTACTGTTGTAAACATGAATTTATGTGCATTTTATGCAATTTATGAGTCATTACCTGTGGCCACAAAACAACTTCCTCTTTGAATGCCATTTAAACATATTTGTTTATTCAGATTAAATAAAGTCACACACTGAAAGGTTGACTATATGAAACATGAAATATTGGAATATATGTTGCTTGCAAATACCTTTATTTCACCTGAATACACAAATCTATATAACATATATAAACACAGTTAGTTCCATCAAAGTTTCATTGGGGTCCGTGTATGCTGTTGTAGTCCGGTAAGTATATTACTACTTACAGCCAATAGATGGAGCTCAACCACTGTAATTTGTATTAGAAGAGTGTGGTGGAGAAAACAAAAACATTGATGGTTTAAGATACTTTGATTTCTAAGAGATAAGAGGACAGCATATGTTGGTATCTATTTCCACTCTTAGCTGGATGAAGAAAGCCTCTTTTTCTCATTCTTTTATGCTGGTTCTTTTTCCCCAAATTCTTTCACTTTATTCAGTTCACTTAGAAAGTCAATACACAATACAATGTTTTTCTTGAATGCATGTAGTTTGACTGTTACGCTGGGCATCATATGAAAAGTCTCAGTGCATCTCAAGTCATTGAGAGAAAAGAGATGTTCTCTTCAGGGGGCAGTTGTGGCCTAATGGTTAGAGAGTCTGAGTTGTAACCCGAAGGCTGCAGGTTTTAGTCTCAGTACTGGCAGGAGTTTTAGGTGGGGGGATTGAATGACCAGTGTTCTCTTCCACCCTCAATACCAAGACTTAGGTGCTTGTGTGTTTACTATTCACTGATGTGAATTCACTGAAGAATTTAAAAATGTTTAACCAGGCTAACCAGCAAAAGGCTGCATAAAATCATAAATGCAGAAAGGGCTGTTATGTAAAATGGGAAAAATCACAAAACACAGTTGCGTACAGGTGAGAAAACTGTTCAGAACTATGTACTAGCATATTGCTCTTACTACTTTTACCATACCTTTCTATGGCAGGATTAGTAAGAGTAGTATGCTGGTATGATGTTCCGAATTTAGCAACAGTGCTTCATTTTTACCATAATGGCTCTGACCAAAATGGCACACTTCATGTACACCTGCAGACTTGCAATGGCCACTGGATGCACACGTTAAGTCCACAAGACCATAGGGTGCCCCATTTGTCATTTTAGCTTTCAGAAGGGTATTCACGAGCACCCCCTTTGTGGCTACTATGCACACTTCTGCTAAGCCCATACCAAGGCGATCTCTAAAGCAGACTTTACCACATCAGTCAAAGTGGCATTACATCACAAAAGTGTGGACTAGTGTGGAAAGTATGATACAGTTTTTAGTGATAAACCTACTCCTACTATAACTGTTCTGTTAATAACCCTCTGTTGATCCAACTGTCAGTGGGCAGGGATGCCAAGATACAATCTGTAGTTTTTGTGAGTTTTCACTTTGGCTGACAAATAAACAGGAATTTCTCTGTCCAGCGTCCTATATACAATGAAGCTGGTTTAGTTCCTCTCCTCTCCTCTCCTCATCCAGAGACCACTGTATTGGGCTGACTATCATGTTGGATTGAAGGATAGGTTCAGGGTTTTCGGACAGATCATCTGGAGCGTTGAGTCTTGAGAGAGCATCAGCCTTTGTGTTTTTAGTCCCTGGACGATACAAGATGGTAAACTGGAATGGGGTAAAGAAGAGGGCCCACCTGGCTTGCCTGGGGTTAAACCTTTTAGCCTCCCGGAGGTATTCAAGGTTTCGGTGATCTGTGTACACCATAAGGGAAACATTGGAGCTCTTTTATGGTTGTGGGTCTGGGCCAGGACTTGATGGCTTCCACCTTCCCCTCTTCCATCTTGATCCCTCGGGAACTGATCTGATATCCAAGAACCTGGATAGAATCCTGGTGGAACATGCATTTCTCAGCCTTTAGATATAGCTGGTGTTTGCAGAGTCGTTGGAGGACCTCAGAGATGTGCAGGCAATGTTCGGTCTCATTCCAGGAGTACACAAGGATGTCATCAATGTAAACCAACATGAAGCGGTGTAGATACTCCCGGAACACCTCATTCATGTAAACTTGGAATACGGAGGGGGCGTTGACCAGTCCATACAACATGACCAGGTATTCATAATTGCCAGTAGGTGTCACAAAGGCAGTCTTCCACTCGTCCCCCTCTCATATCTGCATGAGATTATATGCACTTCTGAGGTCCAGCTTGGTGAAGATTTGAGCTCTGTGAAGCGGATATCTGTACTTGATGGTGATCTTGTATAGAGCTCGATAATCAATGCAAGGCCGCAAGCCTCCGTCGTTTTTTGCCATGAAAAAAAAAGCTGGGAGCAGCAGGGGAAGTAGACGGATGGATGTAGCCTTGCTGTAAAGCCTCCTCAATATGCTTCTCCATGGCTTTCTGTTCTGGTATGGAAAGGGAGTAGATTTTACCTCTGGGCACTGGTTCATCGGGTAGGAGGTCAATTGCACAGTCCCATGGCCGGTGAGGTGGTAATTTGTAGGCTTATTTCTGGCAGAAGACGTCAATGAAGTGGGCATATTCCTTTGGGATGTCGATGGAGCGATTCTCAAGGGGACTTTCAATGGACGTGGAGTGGATTGGAAGTGTTGGAGCAGATGAGACGGGTCTTGGCAGGTTAGGAAAACATCTAGGAAAACATCTCTCAGCCCACTTAGGAATTCTCCAGTTGCCCGTGAGATGGGAGGGTCATGGGAAACAAGCAATGGGCACCCTAGGTTGATCCCAGCGGTGGATTCCTCCAGAACCAACAGGCAGATGTCTTCAGTGTGGAACTGGCCAGCTTGTAACTGGATGGGACCCACGCAGTGCTGGACCCGTCCTCGGCCGAGGGGACTTCCTGTTATTGACTGGATCTTGTACGGGATGTTGTTGAGTCTTTTCTTCAGCTGTAGTTGGTTGCATAAGTCTGTGGAGATGAAGTCGCCGGCTGACCCAGAGTCAAGGAGTGAATAGACTGAAACACATTGGGTAGAAATAATGAGTTGCACAACAGTGGACAGTGGATGTACATTTACAGAGGAGGATGAAACCACACTTACCAAGGGTCGTGGAGGACGGATGGGACATGCCCTTAGTACATGTCCATTTTGACCACAGTACAGACATAACCCCATGGGTTTGTGAGGTGGTTCTGGAAAGTTGGGAAACTCTGGCTGGTAGAACGAAGCAGGTGAAATTTGGCCTTGACCACCCTCCATACAGTCTTGAATCCGGTTAGCCACTCGGATTGAGAGTTTTTTAGCAAAGTCCATGCAGGCTTTCATGTGTCTTGCACTGAGGAGAGGCTTCCGTCGGGCCACTCTGCCATAAAGCCCCGACTGGTGGAGGGCTGCAGTGATGGTTGACTTTCTACAACTTTCTCCCATCTCCCGACTGCATCTCTGGAGCTCAGCCACAGTGATCTTTGGGTGCTTTTTCACCTCTCTCACCAAGGCTCTTCTCCCCCGATAGCTCAGTTTGGCCAGATGGCCAGCTCTAGGAAGGGTTCTGGTCATCCCAAACGTCTTCCATTTAAGGATTATGGAGGCCACTGTGCTCTTAGGAACCTTAAGTGCAGCAGAAATGTTTTTGTAACCTTGGCCAGATCTGTGCCTTGCCACAATTCTGTCTCTGAGCTCTTCAGGCAGTTCCTTTGACCTCATGATTCTCATTTGCTCTGACATGCACTGTGAGCTGTAAGGTCTTATATAGACAGGTGTGTGACTTTCCTAATCAAGTCCAATCAGTATAATCAAACACAGCTGGACTCAAATGAAGGTGCAGAACCATCTCAAGGATGATCAGAGGAACTGGACAGCACCTGAGTTAAATATATGAGTGTCACAGCAAAGGGTCTGAATACTTAGGACCATGTGATATTTCAGTTTTTCTTTTTTAATAAATCTGCAAAATGTCAACAATTCTGTGTTTTTCTGTCAATATGGGGTGCTGTGTGTACATTAATGAGGAAAAAAATTAACTTAAATGATTTTAGTAAATGGCTGCAATATAACAAAGAGTGAAAAATTCAAGGGGGTCTGAATACTTTTCGTACCCACTGTATATGTTTAAGAGCTGAAGGTTGCTACTCGAGCCCCCCTCATTGAGTGGGTCAGGGGTGAACAGATCTGAGGACCACCTTCTTCTCAAGGAAAGCTTCACTTCACTCATACTGCAGGGCTCACAACTTCAAGCGTAACTGTTCTGCCATCCCTGCCACCTTCGGGGTTTTGGTTTGTGAGTTTGGCCTAGTGTCTGCTCAGTGTGGGATTACATATTAAAAAATCTGTTTAAGATCTGCCAATCCTAAACTCTGATGTATCATCATATGAAAAACTAAGGTGATCTACACTGGATTTATTGGACATTTAATGTGAACACGAATGGCATCTTTTTACAGGTTAGATTTAATATAGTTTCCAGTAAAGGGGTTCTGCCACTCTCTGATCTTCATACTGAGAGTTAACTACATGTGAATGTTTACACATCTTTAGTTCTCATAGCCATATATGTGTTTTATCACTTAATTTCTCCAAATTAAACTCAGCCAAAGAACAACGAGACAAGAGAACACATCTGGATTAGGTTAAATATACTTTATTAATAAAGACATCTAACTTAACATAGCCAGATGACTATTTCACAATTTAATTACTCAAAATTAAATGCAGCAAAAGATCGACCAGACAGGTAAACATGGTCTGGATAAAAAGCTGTATATAGTACATTAATACAGGCATCTAACTTCTCAAAATCAGACTCAGTTAAATTTCTATTTATTTGCATAGCACTTTTCATGATGCACATCGTTGCAAAGCAGCTTCACAGAAAATGAAAATTTCTACATTACATTTAGGAGTAGTTTATTAATGTCAGGGTGATGTCCTTATGGCACAATGTTCAGTTCTATGACTGTAAAAATCATACAGTTAGTTAATGACATGTAATCAAATAAAAAAAAATATCTTAAAGGGCATCTCAATTCTTTAATTGCACTGCAAGGAGGTGAGGAGTGTATATAAAAAATGTATGTATTCATTTTAGGACTTTAAATTTAGCACAAAAAACAATTACTGTGAGTGTGTACTGTATTCAGTCACTAGCTGTGTTGCCATTTACCTATTTTTATGTGAATTTTGGAATATCACATTAAAAAATGCTAGATGGGAATGTCAAGATGCGCATAAATTCTAATCGTGCACAAAAAACGTATGTGCCTCACATGACTTTACCTCAGTAGAGGATGTGATTGGATAATTGGACTTATTGGAATAATCATAAGGAGTTGGTTGTAACATTTTTATTTGTAATTTTTAACTGTCACAACTATCCCCACCACAAACAGCCAATAGCAAACCCATTGATATTAATGATATTAATGACATCACCATCCTTTCTGACTTTGAGTGTTACAACTAACCCTGCATTACAACACTACTATTCTTTATAAGACAGAATGATTTGCATTATAAAAAAGTGATATACAAACACAATAGAAGTAAAAAAAATGGAAAACCAAAATTTATACTGTCTTACTCTAATGTACTATTATATTTATTCATGAGTGCTAATTATTAAATTCTTGTAATATACTCGTTCCAGAGTGTCTGATTAATTTTTTGATAAGAGTTTGATGGTGACACCTGCTCTTTCCTCTTCTGTTGAAGACTTTTGGATCTGATGTCATAAACAAGAACAGCCACAGCAGCCACGCCCACCACAGCAGAGAGAGCCAATCGGATCACAGCCTCGGTAAAACCACAACAATGGATATGGTCTTGTGAGAGAAGAAATTAACAATGTTGTAAATAAAAATAAAAAAATAAATAAATACACACACCCACCCCCCCCCACACACACACACATATACATATATATATATATATATATATATATATATACAGTGGGTACGGAAAGTATTCAGACCCCCTTAAATTTTTCACTCTTTGTTATACTGCAGCCATTTGCTAAAATCATTTAAGTTAAGTATTCAGACCCTTTGTCCAGTATTTAGTAGAAGCACCCTTTTGATCTAATACAGCCATGAGTCTTTTTGGGAAAGATGCAACAAGTTTTTCACACCTGGATTTGGGGATCCTCTGCCATTCCTCCTTGCAGATCCTCTCCAGTTCTGTCAGGTTGGATGGTAAACATTGGTGGACAGCCATTTTTAGGTCTCTCCAGAGATGCTCAATTGGGTTTAAGTCAGGGCTCTGGCTGGGCCATTCAAGAACAGTAACGGATTTGTTGTGAAGCCACTCCTTCGTTATTTTAGCTGTGTGTTTAGGGTCATTGTCTTGTTGGAAGGTAAACTTTCGGCCCAGTCTGAGGTCCTGAGCACTCTGGAGAAGGTTTTCGTCCAGGATATCCCTGTACTTGGCCGCATTCATCGATTGCAACCAGTCGTCCTGTCCCTGCAGCTGAAAAACACCCCCACAGCATGATGCTGCCACCACCATGCTTCACTGTTGGGACTGTATTGGACAGGTGATGAGCAGTGCCTTGTTTTTTCCACACATACCGCTTAGAATTAAGGCCAAAAAGCTCTATCTTGGTCTCATCAGACCAGAGAATCTTATTTCTCACCATTCTGGAGTCTAACTCCATGCGGGCTTTCATGTGTCTTGCACTGAGGAGAGGTTTCTGTCGGGCCACTCTGCCATAAAGCCCCGACTGGTGGAGGGCTGCAGTGATGGTTGACTTTCTACAACTTTCTCCCATCTCCCGACTGCATCTCTGGAGCTCAGCCACAGTGATCTTTGGGTTCTTCTTTACCTCTCTCACCAAGGCTCTTCTCCCCCGATAGCTCAGTTTGGCCGGACGGCCAGCTCTAGGAAGGGTTCTGGTCATCCCAAACGTCTTCCATTTAAGGTTTTGGAGGCCACTGTGCTCTTAGAAACCTTCAGTGCAGCAGAAATGTTTTTGTAACCTTGGACAGATCTGTGCGTTGCCACAATTCTGTCTCTGAGCTCTTCAGGCAGTTCCTTTGACCTCATGATTCTCATTTGCTCTGAAACGCTCCCTATGAGCTGTAAGATCTTATATAGACAGGTGTGTGGCTTTCCTAATCAAGTCCAATCAGTATATCAAACACAGCTGGACTCAAATGAAGGTGTAGAACCATCTCAAGGATGATCAGAAGAAATAGGCAGCACCTGAGTTAAATATATGAGTGTCACAGCAAAGGGTCTGAATACTTTGGACCATGTGATATTTCAGTTTTTCTTTTTAATAAATCTGCAAAAATGTCAACAATTCTGTGTTTTTCTGTCAATATGGGGTGCTGTGTGTACATTAATGAGGGAAAAAAAATAAACTTAAATGATTTAAGCAAATGGCTGCAATATAACAAAGAGTGAAAAAACTTTAAAATATATTATAATATACAACAGTTTGTAAATTGTAATCATATTTCACAATATTACTGTTTTTACTGTATATATGTATTTTACTCACCGTAGACAGTAAGATTGAATGTGTTGAGTGGCGTCTCTGTGCTGGTGCTGGTTACTTCATAAAGTCCAGAGTCTGTTTTTCTGGTGTTTGTGATGGTCAGAGATCCAGTCTGATGATCCGGCTTCAGTCTGCCTCTGAATCTCCCATCAAGAGCATCATCATGAACTGTGATTATATTGTTCTGTCTGTTGATTAGAGCTATGAGAATGCTGGTGTTGTTGTGTCTAAATCCCCACTGTATCTGATCAGCTCCCTTAATTGTATTAAGATCAGTGTTTAGAGTGACTGATTCTCCCTCCATCACTGTCTCTGACTTCCCTGCAACAAAACCTGATCAACAAACATAATTTTTTTTTTTTTTCAGAATATGAGGAATGACCATATTTGGAGTTTTTGTCATTTCAAAAGTATTTCAAAAGTTGTCATGACAAAACATGGCATCGCTAATTTCTTCGAAAGTGACAGCAGCATCAGCCAGAAGCATTTGAATATTCGGATACAACTTGAATATATATGAGAGGCAAAATTAATGATGAAAATAATAAATACCAGAATTATATTTGTGCACAAATGGTATAAAGTGAATTAAGTGAAGCCATAAAAATACTCACCAGCCAGGCTCCACGAGCACAGACAGATAAAAAGAAACATTTTCTTCATGAAACAGTTGCACAACAGAACAGTGATAATAATCGGATCCTGGTCTTGATAATGTTGAATGCTTTGTAACAAAGTAAATAAAGCTGTCGGTCTGTTTCGTGAGTTCGTGAAACTCACCAGTCAGTGTGAATAATCTTCTCCAGTAGCTCCTCCCTTCACAGACTGAATATGACGCTTGATTTGATTTAATTAGCAGAAAGAACACGTGAACTCATAAACATATTATTTAAACTTTTTCTATTATTATAACATACATAAACCCCTAGGTCGGTGTGTCACATGTAGGAAAGAGTAGGAAAAACCCTGGAAAGGTGGCCAGTAAATAACATCAACATAGAGACTATGGAAATTCAACACACAACAAACTCCCGAGTAAAAAGCTCCCAAAAAGCATCCCAGAAAAGTATTACAACTTCCATTTACTACTTCACTAGAAAAATATAGTAGCTTTTTCAGTACTTCATTGCTGTTCTCTACTTCTCAGGCACATTCACACTGTTGTTTTTATGGAACCTATTTGATTACATAACATTAACAACAAAAATAATAAATGTATCTCATTAAATAATAATAATTATTCAATAAAGATGGTTATTACCTTCATTTTGGAAGACGGTTTGTGTGGACTAGCATGTACTGTGGCTTTGTTTGGAATTATGTTCGATGAAGGAGCAAACGTGTACATGTCTAAAGTGTAATAGGCTACTACCGCTGTCATGTTATTAATACACAAATCAGGAACTCATTATTTTAATTATTTTAATAGCCCCCATAACTTTACCCCAAAATTTGGGATCATTTTTGCCTCAAGCCTCTGTTTATTTCAGACACTGGAATGGATCAATCAGAATCCAAAAGGAATAAAATTCTAGACTAATTCAGCTTCAGATGAGAAAAACAACTAAAATGATTAAATATCAGGAGAATATAAGTCAGTATAAATTGTTTTTAAACTTAGATAATCAGTAAAATGGGTCTGTCTGTGATGAGGGAATTACTATCCTAAGGCACATCAGCTGGCGAACCATTTGACAGAAAAGGCAAGGCAAGGCAAGTTTATTTATATAGCACATTTCATACACAGAGGTAATTCAAAGTGCTTTACATAAAAGGAAGTAGAATGATCCTAAAAACAATAATAAAAACAATCACAAAAAAGGAAGTAGAACAATCATAAAAACAATGATCATAAGAATAAAACAAAAAATGTAAAATGTAAAATGTAAAAAAGGCTTAGGAGTCTATATAAAGAAAGATGAGTTTACACAAACTTTATCGCTTTGGCAGCGCTGGAAAAACGTGCCATTTTTTTACGGATCACGTCCCACTGTCTCAATGGGCAGGTACCAGACGCTGCCAATTTCATGGCTATGTTTTCCCAGATTTCTTGTTTTTTTTTTTTTTTTTCTTTTGTTGGAAACCGTTGTGTGGAAACTAGCGAATAATACACCTTTGTGGTGTTCCACCTCATCCAGCAGTATAGACATTTCGGAAGCAGTGAAGCTGGGCGATCTCTTTTTGCGGACTTTTTTTTCCCGACATAGTGAATGTCGGTATGTCTCTCATGTTTGCGCTTTGATTGAGGAAATCATCCAATTACACAAATGAGCGATTTACGCCAATAATGTGATACGGCTGGTGGATAATCAGCATACGTTGTGGAGAACATTAACACACTTATGGCCGTGAGGGTTTGGGATTGCACACTTGCTAAATTATAAACACATACTCATATTTATTTCTGCATGTACATATTTCAGTGAGCACCGATAAATGCAGTTTGTACTATTTCTAAAACGCTTCTTTATAAAGAACATTGTTTTCTCAATACTTTACCTATACCGCTGTGAAGGAAAGAGCGCACAATCGATCATCGAGGCATCGATATCATCTGTACAATGTTAAATAAACATGCTTTTATATAATCTTTTTAAAAATATTCTTCAGGCCTCTTTCTTGACCTCTGAAATAAATTGTAGCAAACATTACAACATATGCATTTGTACCATCATTCATCTCTTGCTTCATAAATACTGAAATCTTATATAAAATCTGTTCAAAAGTAGTAAAATCTCATGTATAAAAAGTGTTAAAATGGTTTCAGAATGTAGTATCTTTAGGTAGCTTTCACATGAGCACCCAAAAAGACTAATATAACCATTGAGAATAGCAAATCTATACAGGATGTGTCACTGACAATAACATCCACTACTTTAGTATGATATAAAACAAAATCACTTCATATTGATCCTGGATTCTGCATTTAGTGACACGTATTCATTAAGTAGACACTTTTATCTAGAAAATCAATACTAGAGACACTACCAGGACATATAAAAATAATGAATTGCTGTATACAGTGAATATATTTTTAAGGTGACAAACATTGTTCTCATCATGGCTGCAGGTGTTTCTGCTGAAACTACACTGTTAATCAGTTCTAAGAAGATGCAAAGATGTTGACCACTGGAGTGCAAAAAGTGTGAAAAAAAAGAGAGAGAAGCTGAGAAAAAAACAACTGACCACAGTTGCTCGGTCGCAAAAATAAATGTGTGAACATGAGTCAGTTCTTCAGTTATGTTCCAATCTGCTCTAGTTTGATCTTTGTCTGTCATTACGACTATTTTAACAAGTTTTCACGTGCATGTCAGTTTAACCCCAAGATGTTTGGCCTGTTTCAGTATGTCCATTGTCCTGCAGTTTGTAAAACTGTTATTTGGTTTAGTTTGGCTTTGGTTCAGTGGTTTTCCACTCTCCACAAACCACAATGAAACTCCACATAGCAACTAAACCAGCAACACAAATGGCGTCAACCACTGAATCCCCACATGAAACAATTTTCAGCAAGAGATCTGAATCCAAATGCTTTACATAAACAAAACATGCATTTTGTGCAAATACAGAAGCAAGATATTTATTCTTCAGCCTCATTATTGCGATCTGATACAAAAGAACATTAGATTTGCAAACACCAACACAACATGCTTTTGATCTGCTGCCATTCAACTCTGGCCTTCTATTACACTCTTTAAAATAAAGGTGCTTCCAAAGGTTCTTCAAGTGATGCCATAGAAGAACCATTTTTGGTTCCACAAAGAACCATTCAGTCAGAGGTTTTTTAAAGAACCATCTCTTTCTTACCTTTTTATAATCTGAAGAACCTTCTTTCACCACAAAGAACCTTTTGTGAAACAGAAACATTCTTGAGATGTTAAAGGCTCTTTATGGAACCATTTAGACAAAGAAGGTTCTTCGATGGCATCATGAAGCACCTTTATTTTTAAGTGTACTTGTTGATTTGGTTTTACATTTACACTGATGCATCTAGCAGATTTTTTTCAAAGTTTATATCTTACATCAACTGTAGTCTTGAAGACTAAAACTTACTTGCATGTTAAGATTGCAAATATACTGCATCCCAAAATACAATATCATACAGGTCATCATTCTATTATACTTACAATTGTTCATTTAACACACACTTTTAACAAGAAAATACAACAGACACTACTAGGCCTTTAATTGCAAAAATAAAATAAAATTTAAATAAAACAATAACAATGACTTAAATACAACAACTACATGAAAAGAACGATCAAAAGAGAGAAAACTTTAAGTGAATAAACATTCAAACCTTAAAAATGAATTTTAAAAGGTGACAAACATTAACCTCATCATGTCTGTGAGTGACTCTGCTGAAAACAAAGATGGAAGATGTTGAACACTGGAGAGAAAAAAAAAAAAAACATGAGTGTGAAATGAGAAGCGGAGAAGACAAAACTGAACACAGTCACACAATCACAAAAATAAATGTGTGAACATTAGTCATTTCTTCAGTTTATATTCCACTCTGCACTGGGTTGATCTTTATCTCTCATCACAACTACTTTAGCACATTTTTACATACATGTCTGTTAAACCTCTCAATCCACAAATGTTTGATCTGATCAAGTATCTCCATGGTGTTCAGCTGTTATTATCAATGTTTGGTCCAGTGTTTTTCCACTTTCCACAAACCATAATCAAACTCCACAGACCATTTAAACCACCGACATCAGCTGCATCAGTCACTGAATCACCACATGAAAGAGTCTTGCTCTTTTAGCAAAAGATGAGTTCAATACAACAATCTGAATGATTCACATCAACAAAACATGTATTTTGTGTGAATATAGTAGCAATTGATCAATTGAGAGCAGATGAGAGAGAAGAACTGCAAGTGTTGAGACACTTTAACCTTTAAACACAAAGTGGTTTAATGAACTTCTGCTGATATAAATGCTGATAAACTGTGCTTTAAGAAACTGAAGCTCTCAAGAGCCAAAAAGATCCTGATACTTCTGCTTTTATACATGTGAACGTGTGTGAGAGAGAGATGGAGTGTGAAAACCACAGAAGTAACTGACCAGAACATTGGAAATATTATTTTTAATACTAACCAATGGCATTCAGATCTGCTTTATATAACATAATCAAATCATGTTGATGTCACATTAAAAAAAAAAAAAAACAGATAATGACACATTGTACAGGATCTACACTGTGTTTAGTGAAGAGACAAACTAATTCTGACTCAGTATGACTCACTTCTGCTTTATTACTGTTTTGAACAATTTTGTCATTTCACACATTTACAATTGATTTTTGACAGTTGTTGTGATTATGAAAGTCACTGTGTGAATGATATTGAATAAAGGTCAAAAGGTCAAACGTCACACACAGGTCATCATTATAGGAATTAAACAGGATTTTATTAGGTGTTTTTATTTGTTTATTTATTTATTTATTTATTTATTAACGAATAAACATGCCAGAATCTTTGTTCAATTTCAGATTCAGTCATTTTAACTCATTTTAATTGTATACAGACAGTACATCTTTACTAAAGACCCTGCTGGAGCGCCAACTAGTGTCTGAAGATGGAAAACCAAGGCCTTGTGGATTCTTCTGTTTTTTTGGAAGTGTATATAAAAATCAAATATATATTTTCATAATCCAATAAGAACATATTTGACTAAATTATTGCATGAGTACTGTAATTATTGCCTGATCCTGTTTATGATTTTAAATCAGATTTGTTGAGGTCGTCATCACCAGAAGCTCTTGGAGAAAAGCTGTGTATTATTCAGGGATCTTTGTGTTTGATCAGGAAATATTAAAGGGGTCATCGGATGCTAAGTTCACTTTTTCATGTTGTTTGAACATTAATGTGTGTTGGCAGTGTATGTAAAAATCTACCCTATAATGATAAAAATCCATGCAGCGGTTTTTAATTAAACTGTATATCCCCTTTTTCAAATCGAGCCCTTCTCAGATGCCTGTCGGTGTGCCGTCACACCCACAGAGGCCGCTCCCAAGATAGTTGATTGACATGAGCTCTTACCTCAGACCAGCTGTCACAGTCCAGTAACTTTCCATGTTTTGATGCCAGAGCAGGGATGTATGTTAGACAAGTATATTTCCGATTGAGTGATTGAGGTGTTGTGTTGCTGGATGTAATAATGAACATAGTGGTTGTCATTTACTCCCGACATCTGAGCCGCTGAACATGCAGTAGATTATGTTTGTTTGTGAATGGAATGCGCCTCCCGATCTACATGTATCTGTCTGTGTTCGCGTGAATCATTTGTGATCCAGCTTCACTTACAGCAGAAGTGAGTACAAGCATTTTTTTATGAATCTTTGTGATCGCCTTTGACATGGCCCCCAGGGTGAGTTTTTTTAGGCGACCGTTATTTAGAACGTATTGCCTTATTGTTTCCATGGCGATGTGTCGTGTGTGTCACGTGACAGAACGCAGCCACAATAGCGCTGTAAGACACATGTATCAGTTTTATATCGTTTTCCCCTTTTTATTATTAATATTCACAATCGTGCTCACTGTATTAAGAAATATCTGATATTCTGATTCTGAAATACATTTTAAACTTCCAAATGTATTTGGAAGTTTAAACACTTTTATAATGAGCGTGTTAGTTGATCTATAACCCAGCAACTGCATAGCAAGAGCCTAGCAACCACTCAGAATATCCTAGCAACCAACTAGCAGCACTTTAGCAAACGTTTAATTTATGTTTTTAAACAAGTCTTAAGACAAGCCAGCGTAAATGTGTCTTTCAAACGTTTCAATCTAGTTATTACAGGTTTTCTTAAATGATTACACACAATTCAAATACAACGATGACTCTCCTGCCCTATGAACCCTCGTGAGATCAATAACACTAACAAAAAACTCTTATTAGGAATTAATTTGCAACTCAGTGTCTATTACAGTATAAAACATAAATTAAATTACAGATTGCTAATTCAGCAATTAACTTTTAGGAAAAAATATTGTCATTTTACTACTGTAAAGTAATCTTGCAGCAGATGAAAAGCACTAGAAAAGTTCAAATAACAAAGAATATGAACTTGTATATGAACTTATGCACCACAATACAGTACAGTAAAAAATAAAATTTAAATTTAAATTCAGCATCCTCTGCACATTTGGGAAAATTTACAGTATACAGTACTATTTGGTCTCCTGACACAAGACTATATCACTAGGTAGTCATTTCTTAGTTCTGCAAAAATGCAGTATATTTAAACATAAAAAATGGTTACAAATAAAATTTGCCAGTCACACGTCTGAAGGTGTACAACATGTACTACAGTTTACTGTACATATAGAACAGTGAAATATCCATTGTCTAATATACTGGTACTGTACTATAATTATACTGTATGTGTAACCCTGGTGAAAAAAAACAGCATATGCTGGTAGGTAAGTTTTGGTGCTGGTTTAACCTGGTCCTTTGCTGGATTATGCTGGTCCTTGACCAGCAACATGACCAGCACAAACCGGCATCAAAACATACCTACCAGCATATGCTGTTTTTTTTCACCAGGGAAGTATAATACCCATGTAAAAGATTAGTTCATTTCTCTCTAGAAATAATGATAATAATAATAATAATAATAATAATTAATAATAGCACCTTGAACATAAAAGCAGTGCAGTTGTATTGCGTGCACATAATTACACCTATTTGCGATTGACTTTTAATTCACCAATTACCTCACGCGGGCCGGTCACGGATAGCCAGAGGGCCGGATGTGGCCCGGGGGCCGTAAGATGCCCCGGTCTGTTGTACAGCAACATGTGTCTCTCCTAATGCAGATGATGTTGCTTTAGCTCCCTCTTGTGACTGAATATGGAAACACATGACATTTTTACTTGCTCTCACTGATATGTCAGGCCTTTAAACACTGATATATGGAAATATATCGTCGCTGTCGGGCGGAAACCTCGTATGTCCAAATTTAGTCAATTTCATATTTTTTCACAAATCGATGCTATTGGTCTGTCCCCACGTGGGTCTGTTATTTTTACAAATTATTAACCAATCTAAGGTGTTGAAAATAGCTTGAGAGCAAATCTCTTAACTCCATTGGACACTTCAACTGTCTGAGAATCCTCGTAACTCCACCTCTTCTTCACTTCGTGGGCGGCAGAAACTTCGCGGCATTTTGTCTCCTCCGCCCTCAAGATTGAACGTTTCCAGAAATCCTCGTCGAGCAACGTCCTCTGAGGTAAATGTTTGAGGTAAATTATATTATATATAACAGTTTTATCTCGATCTTGAAGCAATGGTAGTGCTAAGGTGTAATGCATCGTTTCTGAGGATGCTAGATTTTTCTTTCAGCTAGGTCTAGCATTGGACGGTAGCTATCTTATTGATTGAAATCTTCCATGGTTTTGTTTCTGACGAGAATAATGAATTTAATGCACACAAAATGCCTGCCGTTGACTTACTTAGTCACTATGCATTGGTTTTGTCGTCATGTTTGGTGAGATAGCTAACCTGATTTTCGTGGGGCTTTAAAGAAAAAAAAAAATCGCGACCCCCCGCTAGTTCTGCCGCTCGTCTGAGGAACAACATAATTTAATGTAACTTACTATGTCAGGATTGTAGCTTACAATGTTAAGGCACGCCGTCATGTTAAACAAGTAACCTAGCTGCCTTTGTCGTCATGTTCATCACAATCTGTATTTTAAAAGCGCTAACGTTATATAAATAAAGGTGACATGACTTTAAGCAAGCTAGCTGGCTTCTTGCCTCGTTATCATACGTAAACATGCCGTATAACTTAGGGAAATGATCATTTGACCTTTATTCATTTTTTTTTTTTTTTTTTTTTTGCAGCAACCATGTCTGTGTCCTTAAAGGAACTCTGTCAGATGGTCAATGTGCCATATGATCAGGCAAGGGCTCTAATAGAGAGTGAGAGCTCTGATGGAGAGAGTGTAGAGAGAGAGGAAGCAACACTGGAGGATACAGTGATGGAGGACACAGTGGTGCATGCTGGTAGAGTAAATTTCTGAGAGATAATCATGATTTCACATGCCAAAATTTATGAGTTTTATGCAGATGGATTTCACAACAATAGACATTTGTTTAAAAAAATATTCACACTAATTGTACCATGTGTTTGAAAAGATTTATCTGGTGGTCTGGAGGGAGAGGAGGCCTCGCTGCTGGCTCCAGAGCAGGTGCAGTTTGACACGGGTAGGTTAGATGCTTTTCTACAATTTCTCATTAAAGAGTTAACACTGTTGACAATGTATAAAGATGTAACTCATTCATGCATGTTTGGTTTGTGTGTGTATTTCGAAGTTTTCAATCGTGGAAGGGAAGAGGACTCTAATGCAGAGGAAGGCGCACATCCAAGGAAAAGACTGAGAGCTGAAAAAACCTGGAAGAAAGTGATCAACAAGAAAAGAAGAATGGTTGGGAAGTCATACGTTGGAAAACAGAAGCAGAAGGAAATAATGAGGGAGCCATGGGCAATTGGGCCTAGATGTTCATCAGCAGCATGTGCCAAGTCAGCTAAACATCACTGCAGTGCAATCGGCACGCCTGAGAGGAATAACATTTTCAATGAGTTTTGGCAACATATGACCTGGGAGGAGAAGAGGATGTATGTGCATGGTTTAATTGATGTGGTCCCCGTGCAAAGGAGAAGAGGGTATGAAAATTCTCGAAGATCAAATTCTTTTTTTAATTTTTTACGGGTCAGCGGGCAGAGAAGACGCGTCTGCAAAAGTATGTTTTTGTCTACCCTAGGAATAGGCGAGTGGTCAGCCCTTAACTGGGCAAAGGAGGGACCCACACAAGCAGACACAGAGGGACAAACACACAGCAACGCACGTCGTTCAGTGGCAGGTCATGAATTCATTCACAGCTTTTTACAGGATCTCCCAAAGGTGCCCTCACACTACTGCAGATCCACAACATCCAAACAGTATCTGGAACCTGTGTTTCAATCGATGGCTGATCTGTATGCAGTGTATTGTCGCGCTGCAGCAGAGAAGAATGCAACACCTTTGTCAAGGCAAGTGTTCACAGATGAGTTCAAGCGTCTCAACCTAGGCCTTTACCACCCAAAAAAAGACCAGTGCAACATCTGTTGTGCTTTCAAGACCGGCAACTTACCTGATGACGAGTGGCAGCACCACCTCCTGCAAAAAGAAGAGGCCCGCGCCGAAAAGTTGTCTGACAAAAACAAGGCCAGCAACAACACTATGGTCTTATGTATGGACTTGCAAGCCCTCCTTTTGTGCCCAAAGCTAAAAGCCTCTGCCTTGTATTACAAAACAAAGCTTGCAGTTCACAATTTTACTGTGTACAACATGCTGACACACAGTGCCACATGTTATGTCTGGCATGAAGGTGAGGGATCCCTGTCTGCCAGTGAGTTTGCTTCATGCATTGTCGACTACCTCTCTGCACACACTGAGCCTGACACATTTATTCTGTGGAGTGACGGCTGCGGGTATCAGAACCGGAATGCAGTTCTAAGCAATGCACTTCTTCAGTTCTCTATGAAGAAAAACAAAGTCGTCATTCAGAAGTACCTTGAGAAAGGGCCTACTCAGATGGAATGCGACTCCGTTCACAGCGTCATCGAGAGGCGTCTGAGGGACCAGGATGTGTATCTCCCAGCAGAGTATGTTAACCTGATGAAGAAGGCCCGTGTGAAGCCTCATCCATATGAAGTCAAGTACATCGACCACACCTTCTTCCAGGACATCACCAAGCTGAGGCTCTGCAAGTCTCTGCGCCCTGGAGTAAGGCCTGGTGACCCAACTGTCCACGATATCAGAGCCATCAGGTAATTATCAATGTAAATCTTATGCATGACATTATGATGTTGCATATTATTTTATGAAATCTTACAGTGATTATGATGTTGTGTTATATTTTGTGCTATTAGGTACAACAACAATGGAACGATGGACTTCAAAATAAACCACTCTGATGACTGGCATCCACATCCAAGTCACCAACTCCGAAACTCCACCTCAGACAGCCACACAGTCACCCCACTCTATTCAGACCGCCTGAAGATCAACGAGCTGAAATTCAAACACCTCCAAGACCTGAAGGAAGTCATCCCAAAGGATTTTCACAGCTTTTACAACAATTTGCTTCACTAGCTTAGAAACTTGAAACTTGATAAGAAACTTGGTGATTTTCTTTCTTCTGCTGAACACAAAGGAAGATATTTTGAAGAATGTCAGTTATCAAACAGTTAACTGGACCCACTGACTTTCATAGTATTTTTTTTCCTACTATGTAAGTCAATGGGTCCAGTTAACTGTTTGGTTACTGACATTATTCTAAATAATTATCTTCCTTTGTGTTCAGCAGAAGAAAGAAACTCTTGAAAACAACTTGAGGGTGAATATATTACAGAATTTTCATTTTGAAGTGAACTATCCCTTAACACAGGCAATGTAACAACACACACAGAGCACAGATACACGCACACAGACAAGGGCTCACCCTACTCACAAACACAAATACACTCAGTAATGGGCTTAGTAAAGCAAGCCTTGTCTGTGTGCATGCATCTGTGAGGCTATGTGCGTGTTGTTACATTGCCGTCATATTGACTGTTAATCTGTTAAACTATGATATCAGTTAAGATATCAGATATTTTTATAGTTTTGATATCAGATATCAATAATATTTATTATTTATGTATTTATGTAATATCTACTTTTTTACTAGGCTTATTAATAGACATACATGTGCATTGAAGTTTTTAAATGTATCTGATATAATACTTGAATTAAATTGAATGATTTGGATACCACCATTAAATTATTGTTTTTATTATTATTTTATTGACTTAGCTTTTATTTTTATTATTATTTTACTGTTCAGCTGTTTGGCCTACTTCTAGACTATGCCTCTCTTGACACTGTGCATGTAAAATAGTAGCAAGTTTTTATTTATGGGAGAAAAAGGGCTGTCTAATGGCGCCAAGTAAGCCTATCTTTGGATAACTCTTGTCTGTTTTTTAAACAATAACGAGTGAAAATAGTTAGTTTAGATACATTTGAGTAGGCCTGTTTTGTTAAAAATCGATAGCTGTAATGCTTACGTGCAGAATGAAGCCTGTGAGCCATGAAGGTAAGTTTGCATGCAGATTAGGATAATTTCTGTCTATTAGACAGCCTAGTCACCTCATCGTTTTTTGTATTTCATTACTTATAGCTCTTAAACCTTTAAAATAGAGTGTAGGAAGATGTTAGCACAGTTATTAATTTTTGTAACTACTGAAGCCTTTTCTCGTCAAAAGGCTCAACGCGACCGCCGACTTTGCGTGCAGATTAATCTCCGCCTATTAGACAGCCTGTTTAACGTTTTATTTTGGTATTGCATTACTCATAGCTCTTAAACGTTTAAAATAGAGTTTAGGAATATGTATGTAACCACAATCATTAGCTTTGAATAGCTCTTTAAGCCTTATCTCTTGTCAAAAGGCTCAACTCGACCGCAGACTTTGATAAACAGCTGACAGCAGCGACGTCTGTGTCTGTTCCATTCTAATCAATGACAGCGTAACCGCGTATCTCCCTGCTTTCAAGTCATAAATCTCGTATCTCCATTTAAACACGATCATGGGGAAATGTTGTGTTAATGTTGGTACACAACAGTATATGATAGCAATATAAGGTATAATACCAACTTTAACGATACAATGTTTAATAACTCAAAAAAAATGCAGTTTTTTTTTATTTCCTGAAAAATATTGGTTTTGGAGATACGATGATTCCGCCCGACAGCGACGATATTCAATAATAACTTATTTGAATTGTTTATACATTAATCAACATCAATCCAAGTAAATTTCAAGGAAAATCTGCTCACTCTGCTGCAATATTTGAAAAGCATCTGGGCAGATATTTTGGGCATCCATGACCAAGTCCAGTCTATTTGAATGGAGAAATCTTGAAATCTTAAATCCTTCATGAAACTGAAGCTCTCGGCTGCCAAAAGTGTCAAGCAAACTTAAGTTACTTCTGTTTTTATGCACATGAATGTGTGTGAGAGATATAAGTGTGAAAAACAGAGCAGAAACTGACCAGTGCATCAGGAAGTTTGATTTTAGTGCTGAACAATGATATTCAACATATGTGAAGATTGTAGAATAGACAGACCTTGTTTGTACTGTTGTATGTTAAACTTTTCAGTCATTTTAAAGCGGTTTATAAGGATCCTGCTGGAGCAACAACTAGTGACCGAATATGGAAAAACAAGGCCATAGAAACTGGAAACTTAAATCCTTGTCTTAAGTGTTCAACATTTACATAATCTAATAAAAACATATTTCTAATGTAGGTATGAGATCACAGTCTGATCGTGTTTTTGATTCAGATTTGTTCTGATAATCATCACTAGAAGCTTCTGTGAAAAATGTTCAGTATATTGTTCAGCAATTTAGGAAATATTAAAAGATGTAATTATATAGCAGAACTCTGATTAAATGTCTTGAATGTCAATTATAGTGATGGTGATTGAATTCATCTTTTCCAGAGATGGATTCATACTTTTTTTTTTTTTTTGAGCATTTTCATTTTGTATGTATTTTCAGTGACTGGTGTGTATTGTTTTGTTCTCTGTTCACTCCTGCTGGTAGATTGTAACTCTGGGAAAATGAGGCACAACCTCCTCATCTGAAGCCCAAATCAAACTTATTTGTATATTCTGGTGAAATTAAAGTATTTGCAAACAGCATATTAATTGAAAGTGTTTTATTTTGTAATACAGTATTTTGTTGTTTCTTTATTTGGATACCCATTTGATACCCATGCAGGGCCATTTTGTAGATACAGAAAACCCCTCAACAAGTATATACTGTTTTTAAATTCATAGAAATTGTCTGCTTTTGACACACATACAATATATTTATTGTATGTATGTCAGTAAATAGACTCAAAAGCTAGCAATCATTTATAAAAAATAATTGCATTTATTTGACTTAATTTACTGAATAATGACAATGAATACTAATATTACACCACCCAATTATGTAGTTACTTCCTTTAAATTCTCTTTGTCAGCGCAACTTCCATCTACTACTTCACTAGAAAAAGATATTAGCTATTTCAGTACTTCATTGCTGTTCTCTACTTCTCAGGCACATTCACACTGTTGTTTTTATGGAGCCTCTTTGATTATAATGTTACGGAGTGAAGAGTTTGTGAAGTGCGGATCCAAATGCATGTTTTTATTAAATGACATCGACAAAGACAGTCATATACAGGCTTGGTCAAACATACAGTAGGCAAACAGGTATATACACAGCAAGACACAAGAGTAATCCGTTAGACAGACAAGGGTCGATCGGTGACATAATCCAAGAGGCTGGGCAAAAGGGTAATCCACTAGACAGTTCATATGAGGGGCAAAACAGAGTCCCAAAACAAACCGTTGACAGTATATTTAAATGTGTGTAAGTAGCATAGAGACGACGGCTTCACTATACAGGTATTTGCAGCAATTTTGGTAAACATTACAGCATATTATGTGTGACGGAGCGGTACAATTATGAAAACCAACCTTTTACCAGTAAGAAAATCCGACTACGCCACCCTAGAAATTAGCTCTAGGGAACAATACTCAAAACCCAAAAATGAAGTAATTAAGCACACAGGTTCGGTTCCCTCATGCAAGTGAACAGGAGACGTGGGTATAATATAAAAATACAATTGTTTATTAATACAAAAATGTTTTAAAATGGACACTAAAATGTCAAAGAAGCAACAGGAGATCCCACTTTAAATGGAAGAAAATGAATTTACAAAAAGAATGAATGCAGATAATGACACAAAATCAACTTTAAATATGAAAGCAAAATAAATACCAGCAGGGCTGAGGCTCCCAACGGCAGGAAACAAATGGAGTCTGATTTTACAAGAGCACACTTTCACGCGCACACACACCAAGGTGCACTCAGATCACACTACCACACACTCGAAGTGGTACACAGCACGCAATAAAGAAGAACCACCACCACAAAGAGGAGGATCCGTTCACCCGTGGGACCCCAGCTCCTGCAATAAACCAAAAATAAATGAATAAACTATAACAAACAAATAAACACCATTAACTTAAAACAAAATACAACATAAACATCAATTAACTAATAAAACAACTCCAAACAAAGGTGGGTATCAATACCACATAAGACTGGAAGAAAACATTAAGAAAAATCAAATAAATTCAAACAAAATTACAAAGCAACTTGAAGTTAGATGTAAACGGCATGTAAATCAAGTTGCATTAATAAAGAAAAAAATAACATACAAATAAAACAGCAAACACAACAGTATATAATTACATATATATATTGTACGATAACCAAAAAGAACACAAGACAAACTTGACTCCCACAAAATTAATCAAAAGAAAATAAAGGACAAAACTAAACAGTTATTTTCTCTCAATAAAATGAGATCGTCATATTCTCCATGTTGATGCACAAGCAAGAAACGAAACAATAGGAACCAGACGAACAATCCCCTTTCAACAACGATGATGATGGCGTCTGCACGACAGTGTGAACAGCAAAACCGTAGGATTGTGAGCAGAACGTCAGCAGCGCAAAGCGGAAAAACAGCAGTAAATACAATATAAAACAAGAAAGAACGAGAGGGAGAATCCGTCAAGGTATCATGCAAAATAGAAAATGTACAGGCACAGATCTATAAATCATGCCCACCGATAGCACCCTGGGGTACAGGAAACGCACCTGAGAGGCAAACAGTCATTAAATCCACCAAGCAGCACCGACAACACACTGACACCAGGCCAAAACGACACTGCAACCACCGTAAACACGGGCACAAAGGGGGAAAGTCGGACGTGACGCCTCACGGGCAACAACCAATCAGCCTTTATATTGAGGATACTAGTCGCTGATAGGTAAATTCGGCTGTCAGTCACCTAATTTCATTACATATGCATTGATTTTTACATCGATGACATTTACAGTATAATTGTATTCTGGAGAATGATGGAGAGGAAACCCTTACGAAAAAACTCTGTATCTCTGATAGTGCTGGTTTCTGCTGCTGCTGGATCTCTGTTGATTATAGCTGCCCCAATCTTCTGCATTAGCAGGAAAAGAGACCAAGAGGGCAAATATTACCTACTACTGAGAATTTTTTTGTTGTTGTTTCCCCATTATGCTTTTTTGAATATAACATTTCAGATTGTGTGTGATAGCTATTTGTAAATGTAAATGGTCTGCAAAGTTTTAAAGCTCAAAGCGCACAACAAATAAAGTTTTTGACAATGTAACAAATCATAATATGTCAAAAATCATCAAATGTCCATAGTATTTTAAGGAAAAGACAATCATGTGCATTTGTTCTGACATAGTACAAGGTTATGAGTTTCATCATGTAAATGAATGGCTAAAGAGATGTGTCTAATCTAGATTTAAACTGGGAGAGTGTCTTTGAGCCTCAAACATTATCAGGAAGACTTTTAATAGGTAACCAGTGTATAGATGATCAAATATGATACAATCATATATTTTGGAACTGGTAAGAACTGGTAAGAAGAGATTATGTGTGCATGTTTTTGGACCAATAAGTAATGCCTCAGTTGTATCCAAATTGAATGGAAGAAAATATTTTATATTTAAAATATTTAAATATTAATCCAATATTTTAGATCTTTAATACAGTCTGTCAACTATTAATTTAGATTGTTTAAATATTTAATTGATTATCATCAGCATAACAGTGGAAAGTCATTCCATTTTTTCTAATAATATCACCCATATAATATTATTAAGTGGCAGCATGTATATTGAGAATTACAGAGTGCCTAACACGGATCCATGAGGCACTCCATAATTTACTGATGTTATCTTGGACATAACTTGGATACATCTGATATGTATCTGATAGGCCACATTAATGCCTGTTACACATCCCTCCCCATCCCTTGAGATATTCAGAGATAACAAAATCATTAAAAGCCTGATGAACTGTTAAGAAGTAGGAAATAAACTATTTCAATATAAGAAAACATAAAGTAAAGATAGTTTGAATCCCATTGGCACTTTAAAATGAATAATAATAATATAACAACTGGGATATAAATAACATAAAAGACATCATATTTCCTGCTAACAAGTAATTGTTAGGTTATTACTATACTGCAGTTATGTTATTAACCAATGTTTTAAAAATATATAAATAAATAAATAGCAAACATAAACATAAATAAACCTCACAAGGGAGCAAAAAACAGTGTTGCAGAGAAAGTGCACCAATAACTCTCACATATCTCTCATTCAGAATATTGAATTTTTTATTCACATCTATCAAACAGTTCAGAGTGGTGAAGAAATCACATATGCTGATCCATCATTCTACAAAAGAAAAGCACAGGAGTCGGTAAGAAACTTAATTTCTGTGTGTATATGTGTATTATTAGAGCAGTAATTCTGATCTAGGTGTATTTATGTGTATGTGAATGTGTGTTTGTGTTTTCTTTTAGAGAGTTCAAGAGCAGGAAGATGTGGTGTATGCAGGAGTGGCCATTAGACACTGATAAAAATGTAATTCTGTTGACATCATTAAAAAAAGTTAATCAGTGTTAATGTGGTATTAAATAAATACTAATGGCTTTTATCTCAGGGCTTTGAAGCAGGGTTTTTGTTTTATGTATGTTTTTTTTTTTTTTTAATTATTATTATTATGTTTTTAGATGTTACTGTAGTAATAGTGTACAGAGCATCCTGTGTGTCTGTGCTGATACAGTAAATCCTCTGAAGCTCCACCTACTGGATGAACATGTTATTTTACATGCTCTCTTTCACTGTGATATTTTAAAATCCATATATGCAAGATATATCTTTGAAATTCTTCAAATTGTATTGCTTGAACTGTATGCCTGTTTTCCTGAGTTTATAGTATTGTTCCTTTTTAGTACATTTTGTAGTAAACACAAAATAAATGAATAAAAATATCTAATTTCAAGAAGAATTATCTATACTAACAGCCTCTGTCTTTTTTGTTTGTTTGTTTTTTGATTTTTGATTTTTTTTTTTTTTCATTATCTTGTTTACAATAACATTTCTCTAGGCGTATCTTGCATACTTACAATTGTTTAAAGGAGAAGTCCACTTCCAGAACAAAAATTTACAGATAATGTACTTAACCCCTTGTCATCCAAGATGTTCATGTCTTTCTTTCTTTCTTCAGTCATAAATAAATTTTTTGAGGAAAAAACCCCAGCATTTTTCTCCATATGATGGACTGATATGGTGTCCCGATTTTGAACTTCCAAAATGCAGTTTAAATGCAGCTTCAAACAATCCCAAATGCAGTTGTAAACAATTGTAACCAAAACAATCGGTTATTTCCATAAGAAAAAAAAAAAAATACAATTTAAATTCTTTTTAATGTCAAACCCTCCTCTTGTCTTGCTCTGCCTGAACTCTGTGTATTCTGGTTCAAGACAGTTAGGGTATATTGAAAAACTCCAATCGTATTTTCTCCCTCAACGTTTATTTGAATGAATTATAGCATTTATTTCAGTAAATTATCAATCGACAGAGAAAGAGAAAGAGAAAGAGAAAGAGAGAGAGAAGGCGAGGAAGTTTTTTTTTACCCATTCGGTCAAATATTGCACTACAAAGAGCAATACTACTCAAACATTAAACTAATCATGGAGGCGGCCCATTCTGTTTCAGGAAGATGATAATCACTAGAAACAAAAATAAATGTTGACTGTAAAATTAACTAAACAGAAAGTTTTTAGAAAACACTTTAATTTCGTGAAACTCACCAGTCAGTGTGAATAAACTTCTCCAGTAGCTCCTCCCTTCATAGACTGAATATGACGCTTGATTTGATTTGATTTGCAGAAAGAACACGTGAACTCATTAACACATTATTTAAACATTCTATTATTCTAACAAACATAAACCTCTAGGTCGGTGTGTCACGTGTAGGAAAGAGTAGGGAAACACCCTGTAAAGGTGGCCAGTAAATAACATCAACACAGAGACTATGGAAATTCAACACACAACAAACTCCTGAGTAAAAAGCTCCCAAAGAAAAGCATTACAACTTCCATCTACTACTTCACCAGAAAAACATAGTAGCTATTTCAGTACTTCATTGCTGTTCTCTACTTCTCAGGCACATTCACACTGTTGTTTTTATGGAGCCTGTTTAATTATATAACATTAACAACAAAAATAATAAATGTATCTCATTACATGCTAAATAATAATAATAATAATAATAATAATAACAATAATAATAATAACTAGATGAGTAAAGTTTGAGAACAAACTTTAAGTTGGCTTGAGAAAGCACGTTGTTAGCATGATTAGCATGTTGCTAGCATTTTGTTAGCACATGTTTCTAACATGATTAGCATGTTACTAGCATGTTGTTAACATGATTGGCAAGTTACTAGTATGTTTGTAGCATGATTAGCATGTTACTAGCATGTTGCTAGCATGATTTAGATAGCTCGATAGATTAGAAATATTAGAAATATTAGAGTGGAAGCTTAAATGAGTCTGAATGGATTAGAAAAAGTACATAGAAGGGAAGCTTGATTGAGCCTCAAGGGATTCTGGGAGTTTAGATTTGAATTTTGTCAGTTGGAGTTTGAAGAATGTTGCTCATTTGAACATTCCGTCAATGTAAGTCTATGGGATTTTTGGTGGTTTTGATAGTCTGGTTTACGAAAACCGTAAACTTTTGCATCAAGCCCCTGTTCATTTCAGACACTGGAATGGAACAATCAGAATCCAAAAGGAATGAAATTCTAGACTAATTCAGCTTCAGATAAGAAAAACAACTAAAATGATTAAATGTCAGGAGAATATAAGTCAGTATAAATTGTTTTAAAACTTAAAAAATCAGTAAAATGGGTCTGTCTGTGATGGGAGGTGCTACTGGAGGAGTTTATTCACACTCACTGCAGAGTTTCACTAAACCACTTCTTTACAGACCAGCTGTACAACTGACATTTTCAGGAGCAGCAAGACTGATTACACTGAAGAAAATGTTTGATATATTCAATTTCTTCTTCTTGTTCTCATGGAGTCTGTCTGGTAAGTATTTGTATGACTTAAGTTCACTTTACATTATCATTTGTTCACATGCAAATTATCCTGCTCTTTTTATTTCCATCATTAATTGTTCTTCTAAAATTTTTACTTACTATTTTTTTACTAAACCTACCCATATATCTCTGTCTCATTCAATGAGTGCATGTGGAAATTAGTGAAGTAAGGACTTGTTTTGCAATGACAACTTTTTAAGTACTTTTGAAATGTCAAAAACTCTAAATCTTACTCTGAGTAAATATTCTGGTTGCTGATCAGGTGTGTTTGGTGATGCAGTGAAGTCAGTGTCAGTGACCGAAGAAGAATCAGTGACTCTAAAAACTACTGATACTACAATTAATGAGATACAGTGGAGTTCTGTACACAAAAACAGTAGCATTCTCATAGCTTTATACAGTCAGAATAAAAAGAGCACAGTTCATGATGATGCTCTTGATGGGAGATTCAGAGACAGACTGAAACTGGATCAGACTGGATCTCTGACCATCACAAACACCAGAACCACACACTCTGGACTTTATACAGTAACCAGCACCAGCTCAGATACGTCGCTCAACACATTCAATCTTACTGTCTATGGTGAGTTAAAACACTTTTCACAGTCACTCTAGTGTAATTTCTCTACTTAAATTATCTGACAATAAAAAATCTCTACAACAAATGTGCAGTTAAAGTTGTATTTGTTCTTGAAAATAAAAATAAATCTATAAAACTGTACAACAATACATATCATCAAAAGATAATTCTGTCGTGTTGGTTACTTTTCTGGAAGTCAGCAAAATATTTGTGTGTGTGTGTGTGTGATTTGGATACTGAATTTGAGTTTTTTGCAATACATTTTAATGTAATCTGTTTTTTTTTTTTTTTTTTTTTTTTTATGATACTGATGCTTAACTAATTCCTTATAAAGGTTGAGAGATGGGGTTTAGATCAAGCTGATCAGTGTCAACACACCAAATAAATCAACATACACAGTATAAAATAAATTTGTTCTTTTTTTTTTTCCAGCTCGTCTGCCTGTTCCTGACATTAGCCACTATTCACAAAATGTATCGTCATCACAGCAGAGTTGTTCATGGTTGTGTTCAGTGGTGCATGTGAGTGATGTGAGTCTCTCCTGGTTCAGAGGAAACAGTTTATTGTCCAGCATCAGTGTGTCTGATCTCAGCATCAGTCTCTCTCTACCTCTGGAGATTGAGTGTCTGAATGATTCTTACAGCTGTGTGGTGAACAACTCCATCAGCAACCAGACCAAACATCTTGACACTAAACTCTGCAAACCATGTGCAGGTACACATGCAATGATATTTTGTGTTTATGTACACATTCATTTGCACTAATGAAACTCTCTTTCACATCTTCCAGAAGACTCTGTATCTATGATAGTGCTGATCTCTGCTGCTGCTGCTGGATCTCTGTTGTTTGCAGCTGTAGTCGGGATCTTCTGCATCTGCAGAAAACACAGAAAAACAGACCAGAAAGGCAAGTATAACCTGTGGTTTTTATATAAACCTATATATAATTATTGTAAAACATCACTCAAATATCTTTTCATGGGCTGTTTTTGTTTCTGTTATTACGAAACAGTTCAGACCCGTGATAGGGTGATCGCTTATGCTGATCCGACATTCTACAAAAGACATGAATCAGTAAGAGAATTTATCTCTGTGTATGTGTCAGGATTGTGTTCTGTTTTGTCTTGGTTTTCCTAGTGTCTTTCCCTTGTGTTTCTGTGTTTTTGGTTTAGTCCAGGTTTTCCCCCCTTAGGTTTGTTCTTTTGGTTCAGTCTTGCCCTTATTTGTACTTCCCCTCGTTTCCTCGTTTGTGACCACTCCCCTGTTTCTGTGTATTTAAGTTTGGTTGTGCCCCTGGTCTTGGTCGGTGATTGTATTGTTTCACTGTGTGTTTCGTTGTGGTTGCTGGTCTCTGCTGTTCTCCCTTGGTTTCTGTGCTTTTTGGATTGTTTAATAAACCTGCAAATATTGGATCTCCGCTCTCCTCCTGTTCATTCCCGCACACGACGACATACCCGTGACAGAATGGTGTGTCTCAATATTTTTTTTTTTTTAGCAGTGAGTCAGATTTAGATGTGTTTTTAATGATTTACACAGACTAGCACCACAGCAGATATTCATAAAAGCAGCAGCAGATGTACCTTTATCTTCTGCTCCAATGGGTTTTATTTTGTAGGGTCACACAAGATTAGTGGTGTCCAGTCCTGCTCCTGAAGGGCCACTGTAATGCAAAGTTTAACTCCAACCCCAATTAAATACACCTGAACCAGCTAATCAAGATGTTAATACTATTAGACACTTCCAGGAATTTGTGCTGAGACAAGTTGGAGTTAAACTCTGCGGGACACCGGCCCTCCAGGACTGAGTTTGGACACCCCTGCACAAGACCATCATTTAGGGGCATTACATTACTGTCACATCAGAAACACTTACACTCTTATAAACTCTTATCATGTGAAATTGCTATATTATAGGCAATTAAAAATAATTTATTTATTCAGATAAATAGAAATACTACATACATCCACTTTTTAAAAAAAATGTTTTTTGGCATTTTCACAATTATTTTGACAAGTCCTGAGGGATCTGAACTCAGGACGCCTGGAGCACAATGGTGCTACATGTCGGCCCGCTGCCCACAAGGTTATCGGTGCCGACCATACATCCATTTTTTATTTATTTATTTATTTTTTTGAACACAAACTCATAGTGAATTGAGAGAGAAAATTATGAAAAGATTAATAAAAGTCTATCTGTAATGTCAAACAACCAGGGACAGATAATATAGATGATAAGCTGATCCAGTTAGCCATTGATTAAGTGTCTGGTCCAACATGTCACATTTTTAGTATGAGTTTCAAACAGTCAAAATTTCCACAGACCTGGAAGGAAGCTAAAATTATGCTTTTGTCTAAAGATAGAAAATTGCAGTTTAGTGGCCCATTTTTTATGTGTAGCCTACTACATTTTTGCAGAAATGAGAAATAGAGAAAAAAATATATATAGTCTTGTGTCAGGAGACCAAGAAACTGCTATAGTACTGTATACTGTAATGCAATTTAGCCAAATGTGCAGAGGATGCTGAATTTGCTTTTAAATGTTTTTTTTTTTTTTTTTACTGTACTGTATTGTGGTGCATACCAAGTTCATATACAGTTCTTTGGTATTTGAACTTTTCTAGTGCTTTTCATCTGCTGCAAGATTACTTTACAGTAGTAAAATACTATACAACAAGTCATTGTTGTATTTGAATTGTGCGTAAGAACACCTGTAATAACTAGATTGAAACGTTTGAGAGACAAATTTATGCTGGCTTGTCTTAAAGTCTTGTTTAAAAACATAAATAGTTTGGTCAGTTACATGTTCTGGATGTTTGCTAAAATGTTGCTAGTTGGTTGCTAGGATATTCTGAGTGGTTGCTAGGCTCTTGCTATGCAGTTGCTGGGGTGTTGCTAGATTATATTGTTCATAGTGTTTTGAGTGATTACAGACGTTCCCACCTCAATCAAACCCAATCAAACATTGTTTCCAAAACTGATACAGTTTCAGTGCTTTGATATTATTATATTTTTTTCTAAATGTTAGGAAATTAACATTAAATCATTGACATTAACATCTTAAACTTGCACTAAAACATGATTTATACCATCTAATAATAGTAATTTCATAGAATCGCAAGTCTTCTTTAGTGATACATGCTTAGAAACATTTTTAACCTGTTTTAGTATATAAAGGTTTCTTATATTGTTTATTGACTTGGTGCCATGATGGATATTGAAAAATGATTTATTTTTCATTTTGAACGGTATAGCTAATTACTTAATGGTAATGCAATATTTGTAAACACAACTGTGTGTGTCAGACTATAAATCCACAAAAACTATGCATGGGAGCTTGCTTTGGTGTTGCCACCCCTCGTAAACCCCATGCCACCACTTTGCCACCCTAAAAATTATTTTGAGTGACTGAGCCATTGAGCGATTGAGGTGTTGTGTTGATGGATGTAATAATGAACATAGTGGTCGTCATTTACTCACAACATCTGAGCCGCTAAACATGCTGTGGATTATGTTTGTTTGTGAAGGGAATGCGGCCCCCGATCTACATAAATGTATCTATGTTTGTGCAAATCATTCATGATTCAGCTTCACTTACAGCAGAAGTAAGTATAAAGGCTTTTTTTGCATTTAAAGGAACAATCCATCAGAATGAGATGATTTTTGCAGAGCTCATTTTGACCAGGTAATTAGGGTGTTGTTTTACACTACCATTGAGAATTTTTTAACCGAAGTAAATTATAGACTTTTCATTAAGACCCTAAAGAATCATATCAACTGGAAAATGGGCATCCGATGACCCTTTTAAAGTATAACTGAAGAATGATGTAGCGTTAAGAAGGTTTCGGGAAATGCAGCCTTGAACAAGTTTTAGAGACAATACACTCTGAAAAATGCTGGGATGTTTTAACCCAACGTTGGGTCTATGTCGGTCTATTCTCCAAAGTACTTGGAACCTGGTTTGAAGAAAATTGCAGATTTCTGCTGATGTGAGTGTGTACTGTATGTGAAAAAATTCCTTAAGACTGGTCCATTTGTAGATCAACAAATAAAAAGCAAAATGTTTTTATTTAAAAATGCTTCTTTTAGCCTATATTTAAGAAAAAGTCAAAAAAGTACAAAAAAAAAAAAACAAAAAAAAACTTTTTAACAAGAAGAAATATAGACATACATTTTAGAGTGTTCTTGAGAAGAAGACAACATAAGTTCTTGATAAATAAGTCAGTGAATGTGCATTTGTGTTTTCTTTCAGAGTGCTGCAGAGCTGGTTGTCGTGGTGTACACAGGATTCTAAAGATGTTGATCAACTTCTGATCAAAGTTTGATTGTAGTTTTGGATTATTAACATTCTACATCCCAAATACAGAGGCATGAAACAGAATTACATGTTATTTGTAAATACAAATAAATGTTCTTTGTAAGTTAAGTTCTAGTTTATGTAAGACAATGGTTCTGATCTCCAGGCTTTGTGGCCCACCACTCTGCACATTTTGTATGTTTCTGAATCTGACGCACTCACATGTTTATGTTGTAGAAGTTACTATGTGACAGAAGAGCTGTTAGTGAAATAACATGTTTATCCACTAGGTGGATCTCCAGCAGATTCATCTGTAATAGCAGAGACACATTGGACTGACACAAATATTAAAATAAATACAAACATAAATGAGACAAAAACACTGCTCAAAAGCCATGAAATATATTAAAACCACATTTTAATAATGTTATAATGATAATGTTATAATGTTATAATGTTTGACCTTCTGACCTTGTTTTATTACCACATTAAACTTTGTAAACTCACAGAAACTTGTGACAAAATACAAATAAAAGTACATTATAGTACTGTACAGTACAGTATATATTTAATGTAAGATGAAAATAATAAAGTAGTGTATTTAGTAAAACTGCATATGAAGAGTTCAGATGCAAAACCAGCTAAAAGCCATCTCAGTCAAAAATGAGATAATGATACTGAGTGAATGCTCCTGACACATATAATACGCCCATCAAATACTTTTTCTTCAAACTCGCTAAAATGCCAGCCTCAACCCAGTCAGAAGTACCAGTACTTACATGAAGAGTTTGGTTGCAAAACGCGATAAACGCCATTTTTTGACATTTGGATTTTATTATTGGAAATCACTGTTCAGATGTACCTTAATCTATGTGTGAATTGCTGCCATTAATACAATTCAAGAATGTACATTTAAGGCCTACTATAAAATGTATTTTTTCACAAAACGCGATATCCGCCAGACCAGTTTCTTTACAAAGTGCGATATAACCAGGGTTCGAAATTAACACCCGCCAACCCGCCAAATGCGGGTTAAAAATCATTTTGGCGGGTATTGATAAAAACTTACCAGCCAGTTTGGCCGGTGAAGCATGAGCCAATCATGCAAATCATGTCAGAGACGCTCTGGGTCGTTTGTCCCCTCCGTCCTACATTTCACATGAACACTACACTACGGGTGACGTTTTAGATACCTATTGGCAGCAGCGCGCAGATACTGTACGCTTCGGTTTGCGGGTCGAATCAACGACGACAAGAGCGCGAAAATACAAACAAGAAATAGGAAATATCGGATGAGCAAAGAGGACTGAGCTGCACAGCGAAATAAGCTAAAATCAAAATGCTGCGGTGGTTAGGACAGACGTCAGGAGTTAGGATCACGCGAGCGCAGCATCCCCTGGGAAGAGAGTCAATGCCGGTGAAGTGCTCCGAGTTTGCTCATTGATTTAACGATAATATCAAAACAAAAAACATATATTTTTAAAAAGAGGATTCAATAGGCTAACTAAAAAACGTTTACCATTTACTTGTTTATACTGTAGGCGTCAGTCACGTAGGCTACGTTTATAGCGTTTTGCAAAAAAAAAAAAAAAAAAAAAAAAAAAAAGTTATGTTATGTTGTGTATGTTCTGGCCAAAACTAACTCAGAATCTTATTATTATTAATCAATCTTTGTATATACTATTCCATATATTTATGATGTATTGTTTTTTTTTAACCAATTTAAGATGTTTGACAATGTTAAGATAAATATGTTGCATTTTGGCATGGTTTTTGACTTATTTATGAACTATTTATGGACATAAAATTAAATAAAAAATATCCTGGATTTGAAAAATATTGTGTCCCTGGCCTTCACTGAGCTCAAGTAATAGTTTAATGTACAAAAATTGTGAATGAACTTGACTGTTGATGTCTTAAATAATAATGTCAAATAACCAACATTTCTCAAAATGGATATATCTCGTTTTGCAACGAAACTCTTCACATAGAAACCTATACATCTGAGCATCTGAAAAAAAAAAAAAATCTTTTAAAAGTTAACAAACATTAATCTGAAAACACACTGTTAATCAGTTCTAGGAAGATGTTGACCACTGGATTGCGAAAAGTGCAAAAAGTGCAAAAAAATGTTAAATAAATAAATAAATAAATAAATGAGAAGCTGACAAAAAAAATAAATAAAAAACTGACCACAGTTGCTCGGTCGCAAAAATATATGTGTGAACATGAGTCAGTTCTTCAGTTATATTACATTTGACCAATCTACATGTCAGAATCTTTCAAATTCAGTCATTTTAAATCAGTTTAATGGTGTACAGACAGTACATCTCCTCTTTAGGAGAGATAAATAAATAAATAAATAAATAATCTGCTGGAGTGCCAACTAGTGGCCGAATATGGAAAAAAAAAAAAACATTTATTTTACAGTCATAGGCCCCAAAAACTGACATGTAAAAAAACATAAACTCTTTTTTTAACAGCAATCTTAACTATTTAGTATTTCCATAATGTCAAAAAATATATTTATCTTAAATTGTTTTTTTTTTTTTTTTTTTTTATCACTGATCCAGATCACAATCAGTAGAAGCTGCTGTGAAAACCTCAGTATCTCTGTGTTTGATCAGAAAGTTTAATTATAGATATTAATTTTCCTCACTGAACTCCAATTAAATGTCTATTATAGTAAAGGTCAATAAAATATATAATGTAATTTGTACAGTACATGTATGTTCATGGCTTGTGGCGTGCTTTGTTTTCTCTCTTCTCTTCCGGTCCATGATCGCCTCTGCTGGTAGATGTTGTAACTATTTGGGGATGCAGGGCAACTTCCTTCTCTGAAGGCCATTCAAACAAATATGTGTAGTTTGTTGTAAGAAATGTATTTGCGAACAATATGTGATATTGCAAATATTTCATTATATTTGATATGTTACTTAATTTTTTCTTCTACTGCCATCGTGTGCTGAAAAAGAGGAGGTGCATTTAAAAGCCTTTTCAGAGCAGCACTTCAGTCATAATAAAAGCTTGTATATATGGTACTTTTAAGCTGTAATATAATAATAATAACAAAAAATGTGAGCTGTAAAATTATTTAACATCTGGTCATATCCAGTCAACTCTGTTGATTTGATTTTGTAATTTTGTATCAGTCATAGAACATGAAGTATGCAGCAACGCATTTCACATATATACATACATATATATATGTATATATATATATATATTTAAATGATTCATATTGTAACATTTATATTAAAAATATATATTTAGCCTACATGTTTAGCCTACATATATATATATATATATATATATATATATATATATATATATATATATATATATTTTTTTTTTTTTTTTTTTAAATGATTCATATTGTAACATTTATATTAAAATATATATATTTAGCCTACATGTTTAGCCTACATTTAGCCTACTTGCGTTTCATGTAAAAACAACTGTTAGGAAGCAAAAGCTGTATCAGTGTTTGTCCACTAGGGGACATAAATGATCGGAAATTAAGATCTTACGTGAATATTTATTCATCAAGCAGATGCTTTTGTCAAAATTAATAAAAGAAAAGCATGAATAAAAAGACACTATAATTCGTTTTGCATATCTGACATTCAGATCTGATTATATTTGAGGGTAAGAAACATTAACTTTAGAACATATCTTTGAATAACATATTTAATTTAAATTAATTAAAATATTTATACACATACATACACATTTGTTTTGTAATATAGCAATAATATAATAAATGTATGTTTCTTAATTAATCTAAAACCAACAATGCTTTTTAAATGCAAGTTAAAAACAGCTCAACACACAGATTCATTTCTCACTTTTACTAGACAGATTCTAGAGGCTCATTAAAACTGAAAAATGTTTTGTTGTAGTTGTAGATGCCCTCCTTACTCATTCACTTGTCTTTCTGTGGAACCTGAATACAAATAGAAATAAAATGTGTGAAATCATTTCAATGTAGAAGAATTAACTGCAGAAACAGAACAGAATGTATGAGGAAGAACTGTGATTGTTATTACATTCACAGACGTGAGACTACACGTTTGACATAAACAAAGAGTTTTCTGCACGAGGTTCTTCCTCTGCTAAGGATCAGTAGTTTATAGAGTCCAGCATCACTAGTTCTGGTGTTGTTGATTTTCAGTGATCCAGTCGTCTCATTCAGCTTCAGTCTGCCTTTGAATTTCTCATCAGCATCTTCATGTTTAGTGATCACTCCATTAAGTTCAACTTTAATATCAGCTATTTGAGTGTCTTCAGCTCCAAACAGCCACCGTATCTCATCATCTGTCTGTATTTTAATATCAGTCTCCAGAATGACAGAATTTTCTTCCTTTACTGTCAGTGACTTCCCTGCATGTCACAACAGCACAAAGATGAGAAAAGAAAAAGAAGAGAAAGTGTGTTTGTACATACATGAGAGCAAGTATAGGTAAGAATGAACTACACATGCACCTTATGTGATATTAATTCATGATTCACTTTTTCCTTTTCTGGTATAATTTCTTTAAGTTATACTGGACTTCATTTTTGTGTTCTTGTGAAGATGTTTGAGTTTCGGTGTGTATATGATATACTGAGAGTTTCATCAAATTAAATGGTGAAATGCTCATGATGTGAACTCTTATTGCACTTCTTATAGAACTACACATTACACATCTTCAGCTGAGACCTTTAAAGAGCAGGTCAAATGGGTTTTCAGAAAATTGTCTTGTTTGCAGTTTGTAATGAAGTTATCCTTCAATGTAAACAGTATGCAAAGTTGTTAATCCATTATACATAAATATAGGGCTGCACAATAAATCAAAATGAAATCGCAATTGCGAATAATCAAAAGCTGCAATTGTCATGCGTATCTTTCAGTGAAACACGGTTCTGCTTTCATTGATTCACCTTGACTAATAAACACACGAATATGACAATGTATGGTATAGCTTATTATAAATTTCCTTATAATACAACATATAATAATGCAATGCCTTTATAACTGCTTAAAATACTATGCGTGCCTTATTCTGTGTAAAAAGCCACATCATATCACAGAATGATTTATTTCAAACACTCAACAGATGTTATGAAGTGAGTTTAGAGTAAAAACATGTCATTAAATGTGGTATTTTCACATGCTTTCAGATGTAGCAGCATTTCTACACAGCCGTAGTTCACTGAGAAGCTACACAAACAGCTGTCATTATCACGAACGATTCCTTTTGATTTCATAATCTGCATAATGATTAAATCGTCTGCGATAATGTAAGTGATACAGAATAGCTTTTCAGTGAATTACGGTTCTGTGTACTAAATGCTGCTCCATCTGAAAGGACCTGCTGGAGATTTACTAATTACACAACCAGCTTCACTGAAAAAACGCGCATGACAATCGCCTTTGATTAATCGTGCAGCTCTACATAAAGATACTGTCTCTCAAAACAAAGAGTCGACTCAGAATCACCTTAATGAGTCGTCATATTTTTTATCTTCTGCCTGTAACTGATCTATGTCACTGAGTAACACATTAGCATAATTCCTGTCTGCCCAAGAAATACAAACAGTCTGACCTGCACTCAAACACTTCTGCTAGTTCCACTATTTTGTTTACATCAGGGGCATGTCTAGAGCAATTTAAATGGGGGCGAGGCTGGGGCACAGCCTCAAAAGAGAAGGGTCTGGCTGCAGACATGCACCTGCACTCTTAGACGCCTGCACTTCCGGAAGTGACGTCACTTGCAGCCGATTTTTACTTTATTTTTGTTATTTATTTATTTATTTTTAATTGAATCTCTCAGCATTTTACAACAGTAGCCAGATGGTGAAAAAATTTAATTAAATTATAATGCCACTCGCAATCGCCACCTGCACTCTCAGCTACCTGCAAGGTCACTTGCAATCCACACAAATCGTGCATGCTGCCAATAGAGACAAGACGCTGTGGTCATTAAATGACTAAAACTAATTTTATAGCATAACATACAGGGTCTCGCAAGTCATCTGTAGAAGATAAAAACAAGACCCGCAAATCCGTGGCCACAGAACAGCAGAATAAGCTTTTTCCTCCCGTAGAAAATGATTAACACTTGATATGGCTTAATGTATAAAGATACATGTATGCGGCCTGGTGAAAAAAACAGCATATGCTGGTTAGGTATGTTTTGATGCTGGTTTAAGCTGGTCCTTTTCTGGTCTATGTTGGTCCTTAACTGGTTTATGCTGGTCCTTGACCAGCAACATGACCAGCATGAACCAGCAAAGGACCACCTTAAACCAGCATCAAAACATACCTAACCAGCATATGCTGTTTTTTTTCACCAGGGGGGCGTTGCGTTTATTCTGGGTTCACCTGCTTGTGTGTAGTTGTTTTAATAATGAATAATTGTGGACATTTGGACTCTTTCTCATAGCTAAAATCAATGGAAAAGACAATAAGAGTTTTACGATGAAAAATTCAGAGACAGATTGAAGCTGAATCATCAAACTGGATCTCTAACCATCACAAACACCAGAACCACAGACTCTGGACTTTATACAGTCACCAGCAGCAAAACAGTGTTGCCGCTCAACACATTCAATATCACTGTCTATGGTGAGTTAAAAGTACTTTTCTCATTAATTTTCACACTCTTTTCACACTCTCACTAATTTGATTTCTCTACTTGAAATGTAAAGCGAAAAACATAAAATTATTATCTTTGTACAAATAGTTGCATTTGTTTATTGCAAATAAAAAATATCTACGAAAAACGCAAAGCATGTAAACGATACATAGCACAACTTTGCTTGCGGCAAACCCGAGTTCGAATCCCGTCTTAGGGTCCTTTGCCGATCCCTCCCCCTTCTCTCCACCTCTGTCTGCTCTCTACTTTCCGACACATTAAGGCATAAAAGCCCATGAATATAATATGTATAATATCATGTACATTAACTGAATAATCAAATTTGAACACATTTATTAATTACATTTATTCTCTTTTCTTCCAGCTCATCTGCCTTGTTCCTGTTATCAGCAGCATGTCTTCACCATATCCATCATCGTCAGAATCACCAGCATCCAAATGTTCACTGCTGTGTTCATTGGTGAATGTGAGTCATGTGAGTCTCTCCTGGTACAAAGGAAACAGTTTATTGTCCAGCATCAGTGTGTCTGATCTCAGCATCAGTCTCTCTCTACCTCTGGAGGTGGAATATCAGGATAAAAACACCTACAGTTGTGTGATCAACAATCCCATCAGCAACCAGACCACACATCTGGACATCAGCAAACTCTGTCACACATGTGCAGGTATGTCCGTGTGATATATGTGTTTACCAAGCTGATCTATCAAGTTATATAGTACTGATATAGCCAGAATGAAATATTTATTCATTATTAATGCTTCACTTTGTCCATTATATAAATAAATCTATAATAATAAATACATTTATTATTATAGATAAAGGCCTGTCCTCATTGTACACTGGTCTGATCTCTGCCGCTGCTGTTGCTGGATCTCTGTTGATTGTAGCTGTAGTCTGGATCTTGTGCATCTGCAGGAAAACTGAGCAAGAGGGCAAGGATTACCTACAAAGTGATATACAAACACAACAGAAGAGAAAAATGGGAAACTAAAATGTATACTGTATATTAAACTCTGCAGTGAGTGTAAATAAACTCCTCCAGTAGCACCTCCCATCACAGACTGACCCATTTCAGTAATTATTTAAGTTTGAGAACAGTTAATAATGATCCATGTCCTTCAGACTTTTAATAATTTTACATTTAATTAAATAATTTATAAGTTTTCTTTCTTAAAATGAAATGAATCTGTTATTTCATTCATTCTGTAATTTAACAGACACATTCCAATGTCCAAATTAATGGGGGGTGGAGAAAGTCATCAATAACAAGTTCTCATTTTTTGCTCCTTCAGTGAAAACAGTTCCAAACAAACTTACAGCAGAATCACAGTAAATACTAATCTACATAAACTACATGAACAACTGTTTTCATAAAATGAGAAGGTTTAAGGTCTCTCATAAACTTTTTTTTTTATCAAAATTCCTCATCATCATCATATTGTTCATTCCTGTGTTCAGTGGTGGATGTGAATCATGTGTCTCTCTCTTGGTACAAAGGAAACAGTTTGTTGTCTCATGCCAATTCGTAATTAAATTATGTCACATTTTAAGATCAGATGGTCTGTTTTCCAAACTACTTGGAACCTGATTTGGAGAAAATAGCAGATTTCTGATATGAGTGTGTACTGCTTCTTTTAGCCTATATTTAATACTATATTTAAAAAAACAACAACAAAAAAAAAAAAAAAAAACAACAAAAAACAACAACAACAAAAAACCCTAAAAGACCTAAAAAGAAATATATACATACATTTTTAAAATATTCTTGTCATGAAGAGGACATAAATAAGTTTTTGATAAATAAGTCTGTAAACATGCATTTGCATTTTCTTTCAGAGTGCTACAGAGCTGATTACCATGGTGTACGCAGGAGTCTCATGATGTTGATCAACTCCTGATCAAAATTTGACTTTTTGGATTACTAACTTTCTACATCCCAAATACAGAGGCAGGAAACAGAATCACATGTAAATAAATAAATAAATATACATACATACATAAATAATCCGAAAGAGAGTTTTCACAGTGATGCTATAGAACATTTATTTTTATGAGTGTCAGACAGGGTTGGACTGGAGTTAAAATTCAGCCCTGGAAAAATCCAGCTCATTTGGCCTGCAATTTCACTATGAATGTTTTGCTGGGGTTATAGGGCCTTAAAATAGGACAGAAACAAATAATTAATATATATGATTGAATATACTGTATTTTTTTAGAAATGCACATTTGACAGTAAAACAATTTTGAGCTATAGGACGCAGTAAAGTAAATTAAAAAAAAAAAAATCCTAATAACAATAGAATTTTTGTATATTAACTTCTATTTTATGTAAGACACTGATGCTGATCTTTCATCATTTCATTAAAAGAAAAGGCTCCTTTGTCAAATTATTCTCATGAATCTGGTCCTGAATCTGGTCATAAATCTATTGTCGCCTTGATTTCACATTACACAGACTGTTGCCACATCAGACACTGTCATATAAGCCAATCAGACTTCCTTCCTCTTGCTAGTGGTCGAGTATTCTGTAACAGAGCGAGGGAGACGGGAAGCAGGTGGATCCAAATGCAAAGCTTTATTACTAAAGACATGGTCAGAAACAGGCAGGGTCAGACATCGGCAAACAGGTATATTAGAGCAAGACACAACAGTAGTCCGTAAGACTACAAGAGATTCAAAGGGCAGGCAGCGAAACAGACAAAACGAGAAGACTAGGTGAAAATACAAAACTCAGAAAACCAGACACAGGATAACTTGGAGATGGCTCTGTACGGCAGCTAACACACAGAGAGCGCTAAACGCAGTTCAATACTCGGCGACTGGCAAGAGGAAGTCCAAGGCTTATACAGAGTGTCTGATTGGATGCATGTGATCAGCGCAATGGATGATGGGGAACGTAGTTCGGGGTGTGGAGCAACAGTCAGTGTAATGTGAATGTCAATGGAATGATAGGGTGACATCTGGTGGTGAGCGGACCGAAGGTCACTGGCCAGATTCCTGACAATTATCATTTTAAATTTAACATGTTGTTCTGCTCCAAGTTTATTACTATTTGTTACTTTGGTGCCACCTACTGACAGTTCTACACAAAGTGAGTTCAAAGTGGATCACATTACTCACGCAGACAGTTATTCCTCGATCTTTGGATGCCATCGTTTGTTTCGTTTGTAAAAGCATCATCTGTAAGTTAATTATAAGTTACATAATACTTGATTATGTATGTGATAAGTACTTTCAAAGCTTTCATTTGATGTGATTCTAGTAATAGCCTTTAGCTGTTAGCCTAGCCTTTATTGGATATGGTGATGATTTCATTCTACTTTTATAAAACAACTTGTCTATACGAGTTAATATCTGTATTCATTGCTATTTTAGTTATTTGATCATCTTATTTTTGCAAATTGATTACATCAGTTATATCTGAGCCTTTATAGACATATAAATATCACAGTTATGTGTATGCATACTCTTTAGTTGTTGCATGATTATTTTTGATTATTGTTTGTATGTTGTTTTTTACAGTTTTACTTTTAATCCATAATGTACACCTCGCTGGCATCTTATTAAACGAGAAACTAAGATGAATCCTGACTCTTCGATACTTTATGGGTGGAGTTTGGCTGGCTGTTGAATTGCATTTACACATGCAACGAGAACAGTACATATGTAATTTTAAAAATAATTATAATTTTAAAATGTAATTGCTCCAGTGAAGAGTTACCATTCTTGCCTAGAATTTAACTGTTCAATTAGTAAGATCATGGTAGTCATAGGTAAAATTACTATCTGGTTTCTAAATAATAATAATAATAATATCTAAAAATATAATAATAATAATAATAATAATAATAATAATAATAACCAACTATGGAATCTGTAAAAAAAATAAAAATAAAAATCTGTTTCTGTAATGATAAAAAGAAGAACATATGCCTATATTTCTGCATATACAAAAAATAAAATAAAATAAATAATAATAATAAATTCACCTGGATCAAAAAGAAAAAACAAACAAACAAAAAAACAATGAATTAATGACAATCTACCCCTGTGACTATTTAAGTATCACTGTTGTTTCAAATGTACTTTTATTTGTGTTTTGTTACATCAAAAGTTTCTGTGAGTTATATTTATGTATGATAATATGGTAATAAAACAAGACCAAAAGTTCAAGACATTATAACAATAGCCCAGATAACAATGTGATATTGTTGGTTTTTAAATTTGTGGCTTTTGAGCAGTGTTTTTTTCTTGTTTATGTTTTTATTATATTGAATATGTTTGTCAGCCCTGAATCTGATGCAGCGCCCCTAGTGGATAAACATGTTATTATTATTATTTATCACATATTATATTTTATTATGTAAACGTTTTTACAAAAGTCTGAAATGCATCTGTATATTGCCCATGCAAAGTGATTATATTTCGTTTTTTCTTTTTTTTTCAATTTTTTTTTTTTTTAATCAAGTTAATTTAAGCGTTTTGAAGCATTTTTTGTTCGTTAAATATAAGTTTTTGTTTTTTAAAGTAACGACAAAACAGCCAGCAGAGACTGATCATAGTCTGTTTGATCAATTTTGCCTTCTCAAATCATCACGACTTGCCTAAGATAAAATATCTATAGATATAAAACAGTTCAAGTATAAAACAATGTTAGTTTAAACGTTAAACAGAGATAATTGTGTGCTATTCGGCGCATATCCAATCATCTGTGCGGATAGTGGAAGCTAAAGCCGCTTTGCAGAACATGGAGGCGCCAGCGCGATCACTTGCATTTTTTAAATATTCTGTAATTTTTGCTGATAAAATAAGAATAATACTTCATTCCAAACTGTAAAGGTTCTACTTTTATTTGTATACACTCACAGTATCAACAAAATGTTGCAAATGGTGCTTATAAGAAAACATGATGCGCTGTCTGTCGTCTTCACAAAAATGAACCGAAACTCAGCGAATATATACCTCACAAACATGATACATATATCTATAGAAAGTTTTAAATTATAACTTAACGAAATACAGCAAATCGAAAACAAAAACTATCATTATGTAATCTGTAAAGATGCGGTTTTCTTTAAAGTCGCATCCAAAGAGGAGATGGCGAGTTAGGATCGGTAACTTCATCCTTTCGACACTGACTCAGAAAACACTAGTTTATTAATTAATAATTCAAAAATCTCCTTACTATTTCCCCCGACACATTAATGGTAATAACTTTGCTGCAAGCTTTGGTCTATTGTGTACGTTTGAACGCGGAACTGTTCCAGCTGCTGAAGGCCGCTAAATGCCTTCCGAGCCGATCTCGAAAGTGAAAGCAAAGTCTCGTATTGTTTCCAACAGCACGGATTTTTTTTTTTTTCATCGCCATATTTGGGGGATGTCTAAAATATAAAAATAGGAAGAAGCCTAAAACAGGCCCGAAGCCCGTCCTGCGTTTGAAATATGACTTGAAAATTGGCCCGAAGTCCGGCCCTAGGGGCGTAAAAAAGTCGGGGCCCGTCGTGCTCGGGCTGCAATGCAGGGCTCTACCGGGACATATCAACCAGTAGCCTAATTTCATTGCCAGTAACGGACGGTAAAGCTCAGGAATGAATAGTATGCGATTTAAGACAAAATAGTCCCACAACTTGATCGTTCATTTTTTCTTAACGTGTTTCACCTTTAGAAACAACGAATCAAAACGGATACATTTCACGTGACACCGGAAAAAGACACGGAAAATCAGAAAAGCCGCTTGCAACTTTGGTTAAAGATGAAAGGCTGTCAACTGACACTTAAAACGGGAAGCATTCCCAGATTCAAGAGTCAAAAGCTCGTCCACAGTTTAGTAAACGTTGGCAACCTCTTTAAGTTATTCGTGACTGTGCTGTATACAGCTGCTTTGGTGCTTTGCAATACGGTAGGGCTTTAGTACTATATTTCCAATTAACCTATTTCTGTACAATGTTAAATAAACATGCTTTTATATATATATTTTTAAAAATATTCTTCAGGCCTCTTTCTTGACCTCTGAAATAAGACTAGCAAACATTACAACATATGTATTTGTACCATCATTCATCTCTTGCTTCATAAATACTGAAATCTTATATAAAATCTGTTCAAAACTACTAAAGTCTCATGTATAAAAAGTGTTAAAATGGTTTCAGAATATAGTATCTTTAGGTAGCTTTCACATGAGCACCCAAAAAGACTAATACAAGCATTGAGAATAGCAAATCTATACAGGATGTGCCACTGACAATAACATCCACTACTTTATTATGATATAAAACAAAATCACTTCATATTGATCCTGGATTCTGCATTTAGTTACACGTATTCATTAAGTAGACACTTTTATCTAGAAAATCAATAGAGACACTACCAGGACATATAAAAATAATGAATTGCTGTATACAGTGAATATATTTTTAAGATGACAAACATTGTTCTCATCATGGCTGCGTGTGTTTCTGCTGAAACGACACTGTTAATCAGTTCTAGGAAGATGTTGACCACTGGAGTGCAAAAAGTGCAAAAAAAGTTGCTCGGTCGCAAAAATAATGTGTGAACATGAGTCAGTTCTTCAGTTTATATTCCACTCTGCTCTAGTTTGATCTTTATCTGTCATCACAACTATTTTAACACATTTTCACATGCATGTCAGTTTAACCCCATGATGCACAGATGTTTGGCCTGTTTCAGTATGTCCATTGTCCTGCAGTTTGTAAAACTGTTGTTTGGTATAGTTCGGCTTTGGTTCATTGGTTTTCCACTCTCCACAAACCACAATGAAACTCCACAGACCAACTAAACCAGCAACACCAGCCACATCAGTCACTGAATCACCACATGAAACAATTTTCAGCAAGAGATCTGAATCTAAATGTTTCACATGAACAAAACATGCATTTTGTGCAAATACAGAAGCAAGATATTTATTCTTCAGCCTCATTATTGTGACCTGATACAAAAGAACATTAGATTTGCAAACACCAACACAACATGCTTTTGATCTGCTGTCATTCAAATCTGACCTTCAGTTACTCATTGATTTGGTTTTACATTTACACTGATGCATTTAGCTGATACTTTTTTTCAAAGTGACTTATATCTTACATCAACTGTAGTCTTGAAGACTAAATCTTACTTGCATGGTCTTGCATTCGTCTCATGATTGATTCAGTACACTGGATCCCAAAATACAATATCATACAGGCCATCATTCTGTTATACTTTCAATTGTTCATTTAACACACACTTTTAACAAGAAAATATAACAGACACTACTAGGCCTTTAATTGCAAAAATAAAATAAAATTTAAATAAATAAATAACAATGACTTAAATACAACAACTACATGAAAAGAACGATCAAAAGAGAGAAAACTTTAACAATAAGAATAAACATTCAAACCTTAAAAATGTATTTTAAAAGTTGACAAACATTAACCTCATCATGTCTGTGAGTGACTCTGCTGAAAACAAAGATGGAAGATGTTGACCACTGGAGTGAAGAAAAAAAAAAATGAGTGTGAAATGAGAAGCTGAGAAGACAAAACTGAACACAGTCACATGATCACAAAAATAAATGTGTGAACATTAGTCATTTCTTCAGTTTATATTCCACTCTGCTCTGGGTTGATCTTTATCTCTCATCACAACTATTTTAGCACATTTTTACATACATGTCTGTTAAACCTCTCAATCCACAGATGTTTGGCCTGATCAAGTATCTCCATGGTGTTCAGTTGTTATAATCATTGTTTGGTCCAGTGGTTTTCCACTTCCCACAAACCATAATCAAACTCCACAGACCAACTAAACCACCGACATCAGCTGCATCAGTCACTGAATCACCACATGAAAGAGTCTTGCTCCTTCAGCAAGAGATGAGTTCAATACAACAATCTGAATGATTCACATCAACAAAACATGTATTTTGTGTGAATATAGTAGCAATTGATCAATTGAAAGCAGATGAGAGAGAAGAACTGCAGAGACACTTTGTAGAGACACTTTAACCTTTAAAAACAATGTGGTTTAATGAGCTTCTGCTGATATAAATGCTGATAAACGGTGCATTTGAGAAACTGAAGCTCTCAAGAGCCAAAAAGATCCTGATACTTCTACTTTTATACATGTGAACGTGTGTGTGAGAGAGATGGAGTGTGAAAATCAGTGAAGAAACTGACCAGTGCTTTGGAAATGTTGTTTTTAATACTAAACAATAGCATTCAGATCTGCTTTATATAACATAATCAAATCATGTCATATATCACACATTTAAAAATGACAGAGCAGTAGAGCACACAGATAATGAGGCCTTGGACAGGATCTACAAATAAATGAATTCTGATGACTCAGTATGACTCACTTCTGCAGGATTATTGTTTTGAACAATTTTGAACCATTTACGACTGATTTTTGACAGTTTATTGTGATTCTGAATGTCACTGTGTGAATAATTTAGACCAAAGGTCAAAGGTCAAACATCACACACAGAGAGCTGATTATTATGGGATATGAAATAAATTATTATCAGAGGTTTTTTTGACCAATCTACATGTCAGAATCCTTTATAACCTTCAGATTCAGTCATTTTAACTCAGTTTAATGGTGTACAGACAGTACATCTCCTCTTTAGGAGAGATAAAAAAATAAATAAATAAATACCCTGCTGGAGCGCCAACTAGTGGCCGAATATGGAAAAACATTTATTTAACAGTCATAGGCCTTAAAAACTGACATATGAAAATATTTTCACATAAACTCTTTTTTTTAACAGCACTCCTTACTATTGAGTATTTCCATAATGTCAAAAAATATATTTATTTTAATTTTTTTTATTTTATCACTGATCCAGATCACATTCAATAGAAGCTGCTGTGAAAACCTCAGTATCTGTGTGTTTGATCAGAAAATATCATCAGATATTAAATTTCCTCACTGAACTCTAATTAAATGTCTTAAATGTCATATGACTTTTCTAATTCAGATAATGCTGTTTAAGCTCCCTCTTGTGACTGAATGTGAAAATCGCTCCTCACTTTGATGGTTTAGTCATTTAGGAGCTAATGTGTGGACAGATTAATTATCACTTTGTTTCTTTGATCGTTTGTATATTAATTAACAATCATGTTGATGTTTCTCATGTTGGTAGTGTTTTAAGCAATATTACCCAAACATGCCCTTCTTCTTCTTCTTCTTCTTCTTCTTCTTCTTCTTCTTCTTCTTCTTCACAGAAAACGGCTGCTTATTGAAATGTGGAATGTGTGTGTTTTTTTTTTATCAGGATTTTTTTTTTTTTTTTTTTTTTTTTTTTGATGAGGAACAGTGATTTAGAACAGAATAGAAATATAAAATATAAAAAACTTGAATTATTTAAAATAATTTTAAATAGTAATGCGTATTAACGTTATAAATTTATTTACTTTCTTTTTAATATTTATATTGCACAATTCACACGTACAATGTAAGGCAGGGCTCATGTCTCACTAACATTTCACATTTCTTTTTTCTTCTACTGCCATCGTGTGCTGAAAAAGAGGAAGTGCATTTAAAAGCCTTTTCACAGCAGCACTTGAATCGCAATAAAAGCTTGTATATATGGTACTTTTAAACTGTATAATAATAATAATAATAACAAAAAATGTGAGCTGTAAAATAATTTAACATCTGGTCATATTCGGTCTACTACTGATTTTGTGATCAGTTATAGAACATGCAGTATGCAGCAAAGAATTCCACACAGTTTTTCTTTTTAAAAATTATTAATATTGTAACATTTATATTCAAATGTATATTTAGCCTACATTTTCTTGCGTTACGTCCATTAATTTTTTAGAGTTGGCAGGACCAGGGGTAAATGGGGAAATAACATTTTCATGTGAAAACAACTTAGGAAGCAAAAGGGAGCATAAATGATCAGACATTAAGATCTTATGTGAATATTTATTCATCAAGCAGATGCTTTTGTCAAAATTAACAAAACAACACATTCATACTTTAGCATGAATAAAAAGGCACTATAAATTCGGGTTGCATATCTAACATTCAGATCTGATTAATATTTGAGGGTGAGAACTTTAGAACATATCTTTGGATAATTTGTTTTGTAATATAGCAGTAATATAATAAATATATGTTTCTTGATTAATCTAAAACCAACAATGCTTTTTAAATGCAAGTTTACAAACAGCTCAACACACAGATTCATTTCTCACTTTTACTAGACAGATTCTAGAGGCTCATGAAAACTGAAAAAATGTGTTGTTGTTGTTGTTGTAGATGTCGTCCTGCTCATTTACTCTATCCAGATCCTTACTCATTCACTTGTCTTTCTGTGGAACCTGAATAAAAATAGAAATAAAATGTGTGAAATAATTTCAATGCAGAAGAATTTACTGCAGAAACAGAACAGAATGTATGAAGAAGAACTGTGATTGTTATTACATTGTTATTGAACATTTCACCTGTGACATAAACAAAGATTTTTCTGCACGAGGTTCTTCCTCTGCTAAGGATCAGTAGTTTATAGAGTCCAGCGTCATAAGTTCTGACGTTGTTGATGGTCAGTGATCCAGTCGTCTCGTCCAGTTTCAGTCTGCCTTTGAATTTCTCATCAGCATCTTCATGTTTAGTGATCACTTTGGTCTCTCCATTAAGTTCAACTTTAATATCAGCTATTTGAGTGTCTTCAGCTCCAAACAGCCACCGTATCTCATCATCTGTCTTTATTTTAATATCAGTCTCCAGAATGACAGAATCTTTTTCATTAAATGTCAGTGTCTTCGCTGCATGTCACAACAGCACAAAGATGAGAAAATAGAAAGAAGAGAAAGTCAGTAAAGCTTCATTAAAGATGTGTGTGTTTGTACATACATGAGAGCAAGTATAGGTAAGAATGAGGAATTTCCTTTTCTTGTATAGTTTCTTTAAGTTATACTGGACTTTATTTTTGTGTTGTTGTGAAGATGTTTGAGTTTCAGTGTGTATATGATATACTGAGAGTTTCATCAAATTAAATGGTGAATTCATCTTCTGCAGATGAAGTTCACCTTATATGAACTACATATTACACATCTTCAGCTGAGACCTTTAAAGAGCAGGTCAAATGGTTTTTCTGAAAAATGTCTTTTTTGCGGTTTGTAATGAAGTTATCCTTCAATGTAAACAGTATTCAATGTAAAAGTTGTTAATCCATTATACATATATATAATTATACATTATACATCCTGTGTTCCCCTCCTCTCACATTCCTCACGCACACTTTCCCTCTGCCCCATTGAATTCGAATTTGAATTATATTTACATTACGAGTTTGGAAGGACAATTATTTGAGTATTGCTATTAAAGCAACAATATGCATTAGTAGTATGTTTTGTGTAAGAAAAATTCATTTGACTTATTTTATATGCTTATGGAATATTTTGTAAGGGTCTGCTTTATTTAAACCTGCTAGGAGGATGATGTAAGAAAAGTGTATTGGGGCCCGAAATATAAAGGTTTGATTCTTGTATGATTGTCCGACCTTTTTTGCAAAGAATACATTTATAAAAGACATTTGACTGAGTTTTTCCTCTTACTCTGGTGAGAGTCTGTTTTATTTTGCCATGATAGTTTTTATACCTCCTATATGCTTGGTGTGTGTATTGTAACCTACGAAGCTAGCCAATGTTTTTATAACACTTTAAAGAGTCAAGGTTATTAATGTGTATGCAAGATACCTGATGTTTAGCGTATTTTATTTCAAAGATCTTGACATGAATGAAAAGTTGATATTATGTACGATGCTTGCGTTACAACTCTTATTGAAGTGATTAACAAACTCTTGAAGAAGAGTTGCCTTTACGTGACAGACAAATATTAAGCTAACGTATGCACAAATGGGCAACCATATGGGGCGGAGCCCCGCCTTGCAACACAACCGATTGGAACACAACTTTATGGGACGGACTTTGTCAGCCCAGTTAAAAATAAAATGTTCAGAACAGCACTTTCGCCTTTCGTTTGAGCGCGCTCTCACCGGTGCTTCCTGCTTGACCACAATGCGATTGTGCCATCCAGAAGTCTACAAGACCAGCTAAAGCTTCGTGAAACTCTCAGCCTTTCCAACTGCCCAATCACCACTGAAGGCTTCCCAAAGATGTCATCCAAAGAACCAGGCAACCAATCAGAAGTGGCGCGATTCCCTCTGCTAAGACGAGCCCACAGAGGAAAACCTTTGGCCAGAATGCAAGGTCTCCTTAATCTCTTGTTGAACTGGTGCTATGTTTCCTTAAGCAGCTAAAAGTCAAATCTCTGCTTTTGTGGTCTTCTCAGGTTGCAATTTAAGAACTAGTAGCAGATAATAGACATCTTGGGATTCCATTCAAACTCCGTAATTCTCATTCTGCTTCTCATTCTCATGTGTAGGTGTGCGTGTTAGTAGTTTAGTTCAATAAATTCTTGTTTCATTGGAAAGAACATTGCCTTATTTTCTACGCTCGCAAAGTTAATGACTGTTGCGAATTTAGCTCAAAGGGAAATGTATATAAATAATTACTATTACAGTTTTTCTCGATTGCTAAAACACTATAACCAGTCTTTTAAACTAAAATTTCAAAACCATAATGCCATTTTTCAAAAAGCACACCCATTTCCCTAAACTATAAACACTATTTCCCTACTTTAACACATGAGTCAGATTTGGTGAACTGTTACTGCAAAACTCTACACACAAATCCCTACATTTCTTAGTGCTTACCCCATGTGGTCATTTAGAAAGCACTAGCATTCAATATTGTTCACTCAAGTCTGCAAAGTTTGAGCTCAATTAGCACACAATTACCCAAGTGGAAACACTAGGAGTCAAAATTTATCACACACCAATCAGAACCTTCGATGGAGATAAAAGGGCCAAAGTCAGCTTACAGTTTGGTGCATTTCTCAGCTCAGAAATGAAATTCTCAAAACTACTTGTTCAACCTCCACATCATCTAGTCACTTGTGCACATCATAAAATGTTTCTAATTTTTTAAAAACAAATTGCGTTTGCTTTGGTATGTTCATGCAACTGATTATGCAACTGATTTGTCTGCGGTTTCCTACATTATCAGTTCCTATTGTCATGTTGCTCAAAATGTATTACATGTATATAGTTCTCTGTGCTATAGTCTTACCCCTCAAAATATCAAGTCATTAGCTCATGGAATATGTCTTTACAGTAAATGCTAAATTTTTGATCTAGTTGTCATAAACTGTCAAGCATATTCTACACATTTCTATTAGACTTTTTGTAAATTTGCCATGAATTGTTCAAGTGAATATTGACTTTCACTAATGTAGACACTACAGATCAACCAATGATAAAGCAAGTCTCTGATACAGCTCAAAGGTACATCTCAACATCTCATGAACCTTCAAATGGAAAGCATAAATAGACAGAGGACAACACAAGAGTTACAAATTCTGACAGTGGACTTTCTAATTTATATTTCCGCCTTTACTCTTACTTCTTTTTCTTTTCTATTTCACAGTGACTTTGTAATGTATTTGTATTTTATTTATTTCTTTTTTTATCTATATATATATATTTTTTTTTTTTTGTCCGACGACTACTAAAATTGTAAGTGTGAATCCTATCCGGTCTTTTTCAGTCATAAACCCCGCATACAGTAATGTGAAATTTCGAAGAGGAAGAGTAGGAGGTAAAAGAGAAAGAGGATGAGACGAAGGAGGAGGATGATGACAACAACATGGAAGAGAAATAGGAAGGGCAAGGGCAAGAAAACAAGCAGTCTCATATATTTTAGTTGATGCATGCCAGGGTTGGATCAGGCTTGCAAGAGTGCTACCTTTTTTTTACCAGCAGTTTTACCACTGCTGCCTGTCCAGGGCCAATTTAGTCTGTGATGTATAGGAGGTTCTTTGGCCTGTTCCAGACCAAAGACAGGATGCTGGGGCAGAACAATTATTTTTGTTGTCTACAGTACAATAAATTAAGGATTAAAACACTTGCAAATGCATACATTTGTTGTGTTCATCATGTGAATTTTTTTTTTTTTCAAGCAACACTTGTTACCAGTTTTCGTAGTATTGTTTTGAATTGATCTCATCAGTGTGTAAAACTGTGTTGTAGTGTGTGTGTTTTTGAGGGTTTGTGTGTCATGTCTGAGAGCAAAGTTTGTTTTTTTCAGCAAGATTGAATTGTTTTGAGTGGAGAGCTTCATTTTGACCTGAATATAGTAAGTTCGGGGAATTGAGTTAGAAGTTACGGATTTGTGTCTAGAGTTTTGCAAAACCGAGGCATAATTTCAAGAAATGTGTTTAAGCAATTGAGAAAAACTGTAATTATGATTAATTACAATTACTTATATCAGCTGCCAGTACTAACTGTAGCAGAATCAATTTTCCATCAACTAATCTGTTCGCTCAGCGAACATTCAGTATAATCTTTATATCAACTCTAAGAAATTATATTTTCTTGGCCACAGAAAATAACTTCCTTAAAGTACCATTGCATTAGAGCATGTAGCTCGAATCGGAATCATAAAGGGACATTAATTTGCAAGGCAGAATCAGAATCAAAACTCATGTAATTTGTGCACAACAGTTTATTAACGAAGGACTAACACATAACTAATCTAAACAAACAAACATGAAATCACTCATACATGGGGGAATGGTCAGTGAGAAGCAGTTAGAGAGAGACAAGGAAATGAAGCTATGAAAAGAGTCAGTTAACCACCTGAGTAAAACCATCAGTGCTGTCTACAGCTTATACTAAACCTCTGTATGTTTAGTTAAGTGTACGATACTTGCATTGCCTTGGTCGTCGAACAAGTGTCCAAATGCAGTCTCTGAAAGTCTTGATGGTTTAAAGCAGTGGTGGTTTTGGAATTGCAATCACGTTCTTCCGGGTCTGAAGAGTGATGAACTCCAAAGATGTCCTGACTCATTGGTGACTGGGAGTTTCTTCCCATGTGAAAAGTGAAGAAGAACCAAGAGCTGAGAGGGACCCAGCTGAAGTCCTGTGATCTTTGGGGAATGGAAAGACAAGGCCGCAAGGCCTGGCGTGTGCTTAGGGAAGTCCTGAAGAGTTCTAGCTCATCTTCTTAGGTTCTCCAAGAACCACCGACTGGCTGAGGCGAGTCATGAAGATAAATTCCAGGGTTGAGTGGAACTGTCTGGCTCTTTGTGGTCGAGAGCCACAGCTCTGTGTGTTGGGCCTGTCAGGCCCGCCGGGCACGCCCTCCCATACGGAAATGTAATATATGTGCTTATATGAAATACCCATATATTAAATACATGTTTTATATATTCCATATCCATATATGATTCCTATTAGAAAATGGAACAATTTCATATATTGACATATAAGTCTACCCCATACAAAAATATATGTTTATGTATGTATAATACATGTATTGCCATATATGGAATGTATATAATTATTAATATATGTGAGATGTATGTATTTATTTATTATGTTATATACAAATTAGACATATATGCATGAAATATATGGTTTCATATATTTAATATTTTAATATGTGGTCTTTGATCTTTAAATAGAGGTTGTAGACACATGTAAGACACTACACTCTACAAAGTTGCAGTGCATTGCACATTTCACACCTTAAGCCTTAAATGTTAAATGGTACAGTAAGCTACACAAAGAAACATCTTTATTTAAACAGAATTTATTTAAATTGAAAAAAAAAAAGTCACTGAGCTGCACAATCAAACAGAAAAAAAAAAAAAAAGAAAATTACATATAACTGATCAAAACACTGAACAGGCATAAGCAACAAAACATCAATTGTAGTGGTTCAGCTAAAGGTCTACAGGTTTGTATTCCCACAGCTTGGTTAGTTTTTGGTTTACTGCCATCCCCAATAGGCCCCAGGTGAAGAAATTTCTGGATTCCAGCATCTGTTAAAAAAAAAAAAAAAATAGTAAAAGTTAGGTTTTTATAAGATAATTACAATACATTTTCTGAACCATATATGACTTCAGGAAGTGCACAACATTCAAAAGCAACTTTTTAGCTTTGGTAGCGTTGGGTGGTACAGTAAACTAAACTTGATTTTAGTCAACATGATATTAAAATATAAAACCTGCTTAAGTCTTGCAATCCAACACTGAAACAAAGTTTAATTTAGCTTTTTAGTTAAAACTGTGCCTATATCTTAAAGTGATTAACTACTATAAGATGACAAATATACTGAGTATTAAACATAGTTGGTAAAGTTAAAGATTATTTAAAACTGCAGAATACTCATTATTTATGTAATAATTATAAGTTGTAGTTGTAAAATATTCCCAGATACCACAAGGACATGGCAGAACAACAACAGAGCACAGCCTGCATGCCCATTCAAATAATATGTCTCTATATACATGAAGAACCAAACTATAGTAACCCAAATGCTCAATGACAGAGTTCACAGCTAAGGTTACAATTTAATTTGCTATTTAGCATCAATGAAATAAAGTGTTTACATTCATAATACCTAATATATGCATCGTTTTCGCCTGGAGAAAAGAAATAGAGGGGTGGAACTATGACATGGGTTTTTAAATGACAATTTTGATTAAATCCCCTAAAATAAGGTCCGCGGTTCACACAAACTCATAATACTTTCACGTTTTATTCTATGACATAAAACACACCAGTTAAACCCCACTCTTGATTTTTTTTTTTTTTTAACTGTTATGTTTCTTAAAAAAGATGGTTCCTAACATGCTGCTAAATGGGACTACAGGCCCTGTCGGAGGCATTAAACGTCATCACGCCGAACAGTTTAACAATTTACAGTATTTTCCAATTGTAGTATAATTTATAGTACAATTAATTGTAAAATAACCAATTAATAGTTTCCTGCATTTTTTTGTTTTGCTTTGCCCTGAAATGCAACAAGTCTTTGGATGGAAGATGCTCATTTGATCACTTTCCTACTGATATGGGGACTCTCTCTGTATTTCTACCATAAATATTACAATTATTCCATATAAACACCACATTTACTGCCTTTGTCACAGTGAAAGTGAAACTTTAATAATCTATAGTGCTTAAAGCCACGTTAAAAATAAATGTTTACGGCCACATGAAGTTGTTAGAAAGCAGATAGACTGAGGATTTTCTAGAAGCAAGGATAAAATAATATTTTGTGTACCCACCCTAACAAAATGATAGCTAAAATGTGGTACTTCATTCACTAAAATAACTTTAATCTTACCATATCCAAAAACTCACTCACTGTTATTTAATAGATTAAATGCACTAGAATTTTATTAAATAGTACATGAAGACACATTTTTAACTAAACTATTTTGTTAATTTGATTTGTTTACATGTATATTGCAGATGCTAGTTTTTGTTTCAATAAAATATTTAACCTTTTCTGTGTAGATGCTCCATCATTCACATCACTGCCATCCACATCTGCAGGTTCGGCCTCCATTTCTATTTTCTGAGAATTTCGGGACTCATTACCTTTTCATGGGACACAAACAAGAATAGCACAATTATCAGCAAAGATATGAACAAAATTTACTACGATAGATTAACCATATTTTTAAAACCCCACAATCACATCCTTTAGTGTACTGTACCTTTATGCAACATGCATATGCATGTGCTTATGCACCCACTCTAGGCATGTCACTGACATGTCAATGCACTTGGTGCAATATAACCAAGTACTGTAATTTACTATATGAATTCAAGGTGCTTGTATTTAACTAATTCCATTTCGTGCAGTTTTATAGTTCTAGTCTAGACTACATCTCAGAGATAAACATTAAAATTTTCATCCACTATTTTTGTCAGACAGCTTTAAATAATTTCCAAACGTGGCATTGCTTATCCAGTGAAAACAATGAGTTCACAGTATCTCCATACAGATTAACCTGTTACCCAATAGCTAAAATTAACTTTAACGCGAGCAAATTGCAAAACACATCAATGCAGCTATAATCATAACATCATATATACAACAATGACAGGGAATATTTAAAACATTAGCTGATCTATATAGAGACAGAGGCTCTTGCTGACCAAAATAGTCATATAACACTTAGTTTCTATGTAATATTAGTGTAGGAATAAAGCGTTGAGTAAATTAGTGTAAATTACCTGCACCGCTGCCACATTCAAGGGCGTTTCATCCTTTCCACTCAGTGATGTCGGTCTGTCTTCGTGCCCGTCTATAAAATCATTGTCGTTTATTATGTGAAGGTACTGACACATTTGTTATCCTTCCACTTGCTAAGAAAAACATTTTACCGCAGATGACTGTTTGTTTAGGCGCAGCCATTGCTCAGACTCTGCCGTTAGCGCGGGTGTGTTTAAATTTTGGCGCATGCGCAAAAGCGGTATTGTGACGTTCAAACAAATCGCTCATGTATTTTACAGTTTTTCTCGATTGCTAAAACACTATAAGTAGTCTTTTGAACTAAAATTTCAAAACCATAATGCCATTTTTCAAAAAGCACACCCATTTTCCTAAACTATAAACACTACTCCCCTGCTTTAACACATGAGTCAGATTTGGTGAACTGTTACTGCAAAACTCTACACACAAATCCCTACATTTCTCAGTGCTTACATCATGTGGTCATTTAGAAAGCACTAGCATTCAATATTGTTCACTCAAGTCTGCAAAGTTTGAGCTCAATTAGTACACAATTACCCAAGTGGAAACACTAGGAGTCAAAATTTATCACACACCAATCAGAAGCTTCGATTTAGATAAAAGGGCCAAAGTCAGTTTACAGTTTGGTGCTTTTCTCAGATCAGAAATGAAATTCTCAAAACTACTTGTTCAACCTCCACATCATGTAATCACTTGTGCACATCATAAAATGTTTCTAATTTTTTTTTTAACAAGTTGTGTTTGCTTTGGTACGTTCATGTAACTGATTATGCAATGGATTTGTCTGCTTTTTCCTACATTTTCAGTCCCTATTGTCATGTTGCTATAGTCTTACCCCTCAAAACATCAAGTCATTAGCTCATCGTATATGTCTTTGCAGGAAATGCTAAACTTTTTATCTAGTTGTCATAAACGGTCAAGCATATTCTACACATTTCTATTAGACTTTTTGTATATTTGCCATAAATTGTTAAAGTGAATACTGACTTTCACCAGAGACTACAGATCAACCAATGATAAAGCAGTTCTTTGAAATAGCTCAAAGGTACATCTCAACATCTCATGAACCTTCAGTTGGAAAGCATATATAGACAGAGGACAACACAACACAGTTACAAATTCTGACAGTGCACTTTCTAATGTATATTTCCGCCTTTGCCCATATTTACTTTTTTCTTTCCTATTGCACAATGACTTTGTAATGTATTTATATGTTATTTTATTTTGTTATATATATATATATATATATATTTTTTTTTTTTTTTTTTTTTTTTTTTTTTTTTTTTTTGTCAGACCACTAGTAAAAGTGTAACTGTGAATACTATCTGCTCTTTTTCAATCAATATCCCGCATACAGTAATATGCAATTTCGAAGACAAAGAGTATAAGGTGAAGAATGACGACAACAACATGGAAGAGAAATAGGAAGGGCAAGAAAACAAGCAGTCTTATATATTTTAGTTGATGCGTGCCATGCAAGGGGATTTTACCTCTGCTGCCTGTCCATGCCCAATTTAGTCTGTGATGTTGAGGAGGTTGTTTGGCCTGTCCCAGACCAAAGACAGGGTGCTGGGGCAGAACAATTATTTTTGTTGTTGTTTGCTGTTCTACAGTACAATAAATTAAGGATTAAAACACTTGCAAATGCATACATTTGTTGTGTTCATCGTGTTAATTTAAAAAAAAAAATTTCCCCAAGCAACACTTATTACCAGTTTTCGTAGTATTGTTTTGAATTGATCTCATCAGTGTGTAAAACTGTGTTATAGTGTGTGTGTTTTTGAGGGTTTGTGTGTCATGTCTGAGAGCAAAGTTTGTTTTTTCAGCAAGATTGAGTGGTTTTGAGTGGAGAGCTTCATTTTGACCTGAATATAGTAAGTTTAGGGAATTGAGTTAGAAGTTACGGATTTGTGTTTAGAGTTCCGCAAAAGCGAGGCATAATTTCAAGAAATGTGTTTAAGCAATTGAGAAAAACTGTAATGAAATGCGTTTTAGTTCATTGATGATGAGAGCACATATGGACAAACAGTTACATGAAGTGTTTTTCCCCCTCAATAACTCTATAATACATTCCTTTTACTACAAGTAACTTTTAGTACATTGGCATTTTTTTAACAGGTTATATATTCATCTCTACTTTTCCCCCAGAAAACTGAATTTAAACAATTAATAAAGTTAAGCAAAAATTAATTTTGTTATATGATTTACAATAAGCAGTATCTTTTAGGCATATATGGTTAATAAACTTGCATAAATTCAATATATACATTGGTAACAAATGGTCAAAAAATAGAGTACCATATATAATTTTGATATATATTGTTAACATATATGGTCATATCATATAATACAATATACTATTTTAATATATATTGTAGACATATATGGTCATAACATGCAATACCATATAAAAGTTAACTATATATATACTTTCAATATATGTTTATATACAAATTGTACTATGGGAAATCCATATATGTTATAAACATATATCTACATATATCCAGAAGATGGATATATGTGATAATAATATATTGCCCTATATATAACATATATGAGAGTAGCACTTCTGATATAGGGACATATATGTCATATATTACATTTCCGTATGGGCTGTGCCGGCTCAGGCTCCCCGTGGGTTCCTCCACACGGGCAGCAATCAGAAGATGTTGCAGACGAAGGAGAAAGTGAAAAGAGTGAAGAGAGAGAGGGGGAGAGAGGGGTCGATGCCTGGAGGCTGTGCCTCCAGGAGGTCCATGAACCAATGGTAACTTTCACCTTTGGAGGGAAAGTTTATGACTCTTTGTCTGTGAGCATGGTATTTTGCATATGTAATTCGATTGGGTGTTGATGCAAAAACTACTAAGGTTTCTTAAAACACTAACATGTTGCAAAGGTATCAACATCTAATTTACACCATCTTTTAGATCATTAAAATACGAACTCAAAGAGTCCAAGCATGACATAGGTGGGTTATACTACTAGTCATCTATCATAACGCATGCATAAAACAGTAGAAAGACAAATACAAATACAACAGACAAAATTAAAATACAATGCAGTAATACTGTACACAATAACCTGGGCTATGTGTGATAGGAAGGTCAAAGAAAGGTTTGTCTGTGAATGAGTAGGAAAGAGTCCATTTCTATAGGCATTGTGTCTTTCCTATAGAGAAATGTAGTGTGCCCCGTTTGCATTCCTTGAGGCCATAAAACCTGTGATATCAGATCGTTGTCCTGGCAACTGAGCCCTTTTGGGGTGTCAGTTGCTTTCGGGGGGTTGTCTCCAGAGCTCCAGCATGTAGCTGGCCTGTTGTGTTTAAAGACTATTTGTTAAATGTAACAATTGATGTATGTCTGATTGGTCCAGACGCTACATGACTGTGCCTTAGATTTTGCTACCTAGCTCATAATAACAACCTAGTACTTTGTTTAAATTATAATCATGGCCATGGGAATAATATAAACACCCAGAATCGGTAAGATATACTAAGTTAAACGTTTCACTGGATGAACAATTATTATCAATTATTGATAAAGTGTAAACTACTAATGCTGAATCAGTTAATCAAGTCGCTTCTGAATCCTTTGGATTCGATTCCCAATTGAATCATTTAAATTTGATCTAATTTCGCTGCACCTTCGATTAATTGTGCAGCTCTACATAAAGATACTGTCTCTCAAAACAAAGAGTCAACTCAAAATTACCTTAACGAGTCGTCAAATATTTTAATCTTCTGCCCGTTACTTATCTACGTCACTAGGTAACACATTAGCATAATCCCTGCCTGCCCGTGAAATACAAATAGTCTGACCTGCACACAAACAATTTTGCTAGTTCCACTATTGTGTTTACATTATGTCGAGAAGATGCATTTGTTTTGTTTTCATTGCCGAAAGATAATGATATGAAGACTCAGTGGTTAACTCATATAACACTGCTGGTAATGTTAATAAACAAATTTACCTGAAATTAGTATTGTCTTATAAACACAATTTGACTTATTGAAATATAAATAAAATAGAGAAACAACATTTTTGTTTGGACAATAGAGCGGATCAAGATGAGCAAAGACAGCATTTTCAGTTCATTTGGGACAGGGTTGCCAGGTCTTCATACAAAAAAAAAAATAATAATAAAAATAATAATAATAATAATAATAAAATAAACTGCCAAATTCTGCTCAAAACTAGCACATTCACAACCAAAACAAGAACAATAAATTTAGACAGCTTGTTAGATGGATTTAGTTTTAACCCAATTCCGCGATTAAAACATAAACTTGGCAACACTGCTATTCTTATCCACATCTTTCCAATACGGTAGGAAATCAAATTAAAGGAAATGTGGATGATGTTAACCGTGACAAGATGATTGACAGGACAGTTTAACAGTATCCGGATGCATGTAACTAAGCAACAGATCATCCCTTAAAGATGCAGCTATGAAAAATACCAGTATATATTTTATTTCAAACAGTTTGATACTATATTTTTGATCAGTTCGGTATTTGATATGCTGCAGTTCCCAAAATACTTCCCAAATTGCTGTGAAACAAAACAACAACAGAACAGCACGATGTATTAGCAAACAGATGAAACTACATCAACGCGCTCGAAACTAGTAAATAAAGACAACAGTAAGTAAAATTTGGCATTATTTTTCACACATAACAGATGATAAAGGTGAACAAGCTGACCTTACTGCACCTGTATGCAAGAATTGCTATAAATCATGTGTAAATCATATGCTTTTTCTTTGGCTATCTGTCTGAAATCTGAAAACAATCAGAGAGAGAGAGATAATAAGAGAGATAATTGTAAATCTGTTCAGTTGTTCATACATAAAACATTTACGCTTCAGTGTTGTCAATATGCCAATATTGTACGTTAGTGACAATGCAAACGTATGTAAATAGTTTGGTAGAACTGCACTGTAAAATGCCTACGAATACTCATGAGATCCAGCAGTGTTGCAACAGTTACGAAGTTTCGAAAAATGCTGTTCTCAAAAAGTTCAACTACTGTATCATTCAGACACACGCCAACAATCACCATACGAAACCAAAGTCTAGAGTTCCGAGGACACTTGTCACTCCTATAGTTTTGAATGGGGAAAGATGCAACGCTCATTATGGCCGCGAAGCCCCGCCTACTTAATGAAAGAGCCAGTCGTTGATTAGTAAAGTCAGCGCGTCACTGCAGCTGCCGTTAGAAGTCCCAATTGTCTTGAGACACGCGCTCAGCACTGCGCATGCGCACTGGTTGATCTAGCCTGGAAAATAAGCTTTTTTAACGCTATTGGAGCATAAGGAACAATATTTATGAGGCAGTTCTTGTCAGATTTCATTTGTGAACAGAGAATTTGATGTTTCCTCATTCAAAGAAATAGAAGCAGCACTTGCCTGCCCTAGAGGCGTTTCAGAGATGGCCACCGAGTGATATGACTTGCCTCAAAGGGACGAAACTCAACAATGGTGACAATCAAGGAATACCTAAATGCTGCAATGCATGGGTAACATCTTTTTCTTTCTTTTTTTTTTTAGTAGTCAGTAATGTAATCCATTACATTACACATTTTAGGCAATATAATCAGATTACTTTTATATTACTTTTGATTTAACTTGTTTATCACAAAAAAATACTATTATATAAACACTGAGCAGTGTTTATTTAACAGGTGGTTTTGCTGTGCAAATATAGCAAGTGATCAGTTGAAGGCAGATAGAAGATAGAGAGCAGAGAGAAGAACAGAAGTGTGGAGACACTTCAACTGTAAATGTGCTGCGGTTTTATGTGCTTCTGCTAACATAAATGGTGATAAGCAGACCTACAGAAGCTAAAGCTTGCAGGAGCCAAACGTGTCAAAAATCTGCAGATACCTCTGCTATTTTTGTGTGCAAATGCGTGTGAGAAAGATAAAGTGTGAAAACTAGAGCAGAAACTGACCAGTGCATTGGAAAGTTTGCATGGCATTCGAAATTGCTTCTGTGAATCTTTTTGAAGACTATAGAACTATATTAGAAGAACTGAAGAGATGTTTGAATTCTCACTCTCTTACTCTCTGTCTTTTTACTGTTTTAAACATGACTTTATGTGCCTTTTATACCATTCCAAATTATTTATAGTTGTACACATTTTCCCACTAAGTTGAGCCTTCAACTCACCTTACATTAATACAACAGAATACATGAATCGTTAGACTTCACAGTGATTTCACAGTGGGTTTTAAAAGCATTGTAAAGCAGAATGATTTCTAATGTAAAAAGTGGTATTCAAAAAGTCTAAAAAAGAAAACTAAATTTCATTAAACATTTACTTTATCTGATTAATCAGCATTTGATGGTGATTTCTGGATCTGATGTCATAAACCAGCACAGCTACAGTAGCCACACCCACCAAAGCAGAGAAAGCCAATCGGATCACAGCTTCAGTAGGACCACAGCAGTAGACACAGTCTTCTGAAAGAAGAAATGAACAGCACTTAAATAGAAATATGATTTATTGAGCTTGTGGGGGGAAAATGTAATGCTGCTGCCATACCTGAAATGTGTGACAGAGCTTGCTGATGTCCAGATATTTAGTCTGGTTGCTAATTGTTTTTTTCGAGCACACAGCAGGTGTTGTTATCCACCTCCAGATGTAGAAAGAGACTCGTGCTGAGATCAGACACAATGATGTTGGATAATAAACTGTTTCCTTTGTACCAGGAGAGACTCACATCACTCACATTCACCACTGAACACACCAATAAACAACTCTGATTAGAAGATGTTCCTGAAGATGGTAAAGAACAGTCTCTGCTGATGACAGGAACAGGCAGATAAGATGGAAAATATTGGATTAAGATTAATAATTATGAGAGTGATTATTGTCAAAGATGTATATAAAACAGGGTAATTCTCACCATAGACAGTAAACATTTAAAGTCAGTCAGTAAACAAATACACATCAAACACTGACTTTTCTCTACTCACCATAGACAGTAAGATTGAATGTGTTGAGTGGCATCTGTTCTGCTGCTGGTGAATCAAAAAAGTCTGTGGTTCTGGTGTTTGTGAGGGTCAGAATTTGAAGCTTCAGTCTGTTTTACATGCGTAAAACATCTTATTTTTTTCAATTTATTTTAGCTATGTCTCCAAATGTCCACATTATCAGATCATCTCTCTGCATTTCAGTAACATCAGTGTTTAGAGTGACAGAATCTCCTTCCATCACTGACACTGACTTCGCTTCATCAACACCAAACACACCTGGAGAACCAACAAATATTAAAATTTGAAATTTGATGCACATTAAAAAATTTTACTGTGTCCCCAAGAGGATGTTGGAAAATTGACAATATTAGAATAGAGACATATTATATTTTGGTAACCCAGCACTGGATCAAATATGGACAAACCAGCGTTGAGTTATGTTAACTCAGCCAGTTGGGCTAAATCTTGACCTGACATGCTGGGTTACTTTAATTAATTCAAATAATGATTGAAAATTATCTAATGACTGACCAGGGCCAATCTCCCTTCTGTGTGACTGACTGAAGTTTGTAAACTGCTGCTCTCACTTGAAAACTGGAAACTCCCATCCCTCCACTGAAACAGTACAGACAGAGATGGGGCAGTACAGCTGTGGAAAGATTTCTCTCTCATCTCTTCCTTTTGATAGATGTATTCCCTATCAAATTTATCTCAAGCATACAGTATATCTCTTAAAGGCTTAAGCACTTCTCTGAACAGTTTTCCACAGAAAAAAAAAAAAAACAGAAATGCTATAATAACCGTGTCCTGACCCAGTCTCGACAAAGTTGAATGTGTAAAGTGGTGAAACACTGCAGTCATTGAATAAATCCCTACAGTAGCACCTCCTACACAGTCAGACACATTTGTCTGTTGTTTAATTCCTTTTGGATCTGAATTGATGCACATCAAGATCTTAAATGAACATGGTTTAGGCCAAAAATGCCTTCAAAATTAAAGTTTAATGAGTAAAAAAATAAATAAATAAATAAATAGCCAAACAAGAGTTTATGTTTCTTATGCCATTAATGTCGAAGTAAAGCAATATCAGAAGTGTAAATGTGTAAATGTGAGGCCTACTGATTTTGATTTGATAAAAGTTCTGTACACAAAAAATAGTACTTACATTTTACATGTATGTTTTACATTTTACATTTTGCACATTCTTGCTCTTTCCAAGAAAAGAGCTCATAATAAATCACAGTTAATGCTAAACTGCATCTCTAAAAATGCAACACGCGTTAACCATCTTCCCAAATGTATTATAGGAATTGTTTAAAAATCCTTTTTTTATCATAGGAGCCGCTTTAACGTCTTCCAGCATTTTTCTTACAAAATAAAATCTCTGTGGTATAATATTAATACTAAAAGAATAAGGATAAAAAATAATAAATCAACAAATATTAGTATTGTAATTTTACTGATGATCTGTAAAATACAATTACTACTAATTATTAACAACATCAATAAAAACAGCAATAACACTACTCTTTTATTCTCTTTCTCTTTCTGTAGATCAAACATTCTGAGAAATCATATACAGTCTGTGAAAGGGAGGTGCTACTGGAGGAGATTATTCACAGTCAATGCAGAGTTTCACTGAACCACTTCATTAGCGACAGCTTCATTTGCTTTCACTTGTTTCATGAGGTCAGGAGGGCCGATTATTATAACAGTTCTGTTATTAAACTGTTTCGTAAACTGCAGAAGAAAATGTTTATTCTCATCTGTTTGTGCTCATGGAGTCTGGCTGGTGAGTATTTTTATGGCTTCAGTTCTGTTCATATTATCATTTGTCCTCAAACATATTTCTCTTATTTTTCATCATTCATTTTGCCTATAATATTTTGCCTACATATATTTCTAACACTGTAAGTATTAGTGCAGGGTGAAGGATTGTTTTGCCAAGACAATTTTAAACCACTTAAACATTTTTTTTTTTTTTTTTAATTAGTAAATATTCCTGTTTGTTTATCAGGTGTGTTTAGTGAGTCAGTGTCAGTGATGGAGGGAGAATCTCTCACTTTAAACACTGGTGTTACTGAAATGCAGCACGATGATCTGATATTGTGGACATTTGGACCCCTTCTCATAGCTAAAATCAATGGAAAAGACAATAAGAGAGAGTTTTACGATGACAAATTCAGAGACAGATTGAAGCTGAATCATCAAACTGGATCTCTAACCATCACAAACACCAGAACCACAGACTCTGGACTTTATACAGTCACCAGCAGCAAAATAAAGATGCCGCTCAACACATTCAATATCACTGTCTATGGTGAGTTAAAAGTACTTTTCACACTCTCTCACTCATTTGATTTCAATCGAAAACAAAGTATTGTCTTTGTACAAATATTTGCATTTAAAAAATATCTAAAAAAAAACACGGAAAACACAAAGCATGTAAACACACGTGTCAGTGCCAATAGCCTTGTTGTGCTGATACATAGCGCAACTTTGCTTGCGGCAAACCCAAGTTCGATTCCCCTTCTCAAGGTCCTTTGCCGATCCCAACCCCTTCTCTCCGCCTCTGTCTGCTCTCTACTTTCTCACACATTAAGGCATAAAAGCCCATAAATATAATGTGTATAATATGATGAATATTGATTGAATAATCAAATTTGAACACATCTATTAATTACATTTATTCTCTTTTCTTCCAGCTCATCTGCCTGTTCCTGTCATCAGCAGCATGTCTTCACAAAATCTATCATCGTCAGGATCTCCAACATTCCAAATGTTCACTGCTGTGTTCAGTGGTGAATGTGAGTGATGTGACTCTCTCCTGGTACAAAGGAAACAGTTTATTGTCCAGCATCAGTGTGTCTGATCTCAGCAGAAGTGTTTATTTACATCTGGAGTGTCTGGATGATTCCTACAGCTGTGTGGTGAACAATCCCATCAGCAACCAGACACAACATCTCAACAACACTCAACTCTGTCAGCCATGTTCAGGTACTTCAGTTGCACACAAACACACACACACACACACACACACACACACACTTCATCCAACAAACATCCATTGGCTCTGTCACTCTGGTGGGCGTGGTTGCTCACACATCAGATCAGTCACACAAACTAAATAAATCATATTTCTGTTTTTCTAATGATTGTGAATAAACAGCGCTCTTTTTGAAGTCAAAAGACTTCATCCACTGCTGTGACCATGTGTGTTCACTCAATGCTGTGATCCGATTGGCTCTCTCTGCTCTGGTGGGCGTGGTTGCTGTGGCTGTTCTTGTTTATGACATCAGATCAGGACGTCATCAACAGAAGAGGGAGCAGACGTCACCCTCAAACTCTGAATAAAAAGATAATCAGGAAAGTGGATGTTCTTGAATTACTGTAGATACTATATTACAAAAAATATAATTTCATTTTTTTTTTCAAATCTAAACCCTCCTTTTTTAGTTTTCTTTTTTCCATCAGTTGTGTCATTTTTCACAATACAAGTCTTCTTCTTCTTATTGTTGTTGTGAGTGAATGAAGTCTCATAGATTCCCACTCAGTGAGAAAATGATCTGCACATCTTATCTCAATAAAAGCTTTAGGTGCTTGCTGACAGATTGTTGGGTTTGTAGCTGAACATTTTTAAATTCCACCCTGTTTTATTATTTTATTAGCGTATTGTGTATTATTTTCTCTCCTCTCTTCCGGTCCATGATCGCCTCTGCTGGTAGATGTTGTAACTATCTGGGGACACAAGGCAACTTCCTTTTTTAATCATTTAGGAGCTAATGTGTGGACAAATGTGTGTTGACAGAGATCATGTCTCACTAACATTTCTGTTACGACCCCGAAGTGGTCTAGGGGTTCTGGGGTCGAACATTTAAAATATAGACATTAAAAACATACATACAAGCAATGTGCAGGACAAAGATATAGTGTAATAAAGTGATTTATTAAGGGTGGAAATTAAATAACAACGAAGGTTTGGTGGAATCAAAGAGAGTGATATATATGTACAATATTTTTAGAGTATTTACATGAACAGAAAAACACAAAACAGCGGGAAGAAGAGACGGGGGCGGTGCTTAATCAAAGAAAATAACAAAACCAAAAACCCTCTAACTTCTTCATCTGGCGCGCTCTTTTGTCCGGGAGGGTCTTGTCCGATTGGGGGCGACAGGGTGGGTGACGTCAGCGGTAAATGATGATTGACGGGTGAAAGGACCAATGACCGGTAACCGGGAAAAGCGAAAGTAAACGGGAGAAGAGACAGCGGGAAACACAACACGAGCACGTAACAATTTCACATTTCTTTTTTCTTCTGCTGTCATCGTGTGTGTTTTGTAACATTATACACTATACCATTCAAAAGCTTTGTGTCAGCATTTGTTTATTTAATTATTTTTTTTTTTCGGTGAAAGAAATTATAGAAATGAATACTTTCATTTAGCGAAGATTATTTAAATTAATCAAAAGTGATGATAAAGACATTTATAATGTTACAAAGGATTTCTATTTCAGATAAATGCTGTTCTTCTGAACTTTCTATTCATCAAAGAAACCTGAAAAAAATATACTGTTTTCAACATAATAATAATAATAATAATAATAATAATAATAATAATAAATGTTTTTTGAGCAGCAAATCAGAATATTAGAATGATTTCCGAAGGATCATGTGACTGGAGTAATGATGCTGAAAATTCAACATCAAAATCACAGGAATAAATTACATTTTAAAATATATTCAAATATAAAGCAGTTATTTTAAATGGCAAACATAATTACAAATTGTACTGTTTTTGCTGTACTTTGGATCAAATAAATGCAGACTTAGTGAGCAGAAGAGACTTCTTTACAGTTTTTTTTTCAACTACTTAGACACATTTTCAAAAATTTGACCCTCTTTTTCAAAACTTTACACACAAATTCAAGAATTGCACACACAAAATGCAAAATGCCTCACATCTCTTGCAAAATGAAGCACTGCATTCAAAATATCACACACACATCTCAAAAGCAAACATTTGTCTTATGTTGCAAACACCTTTGCCATAATATTATATATTTGTCTATATCATATACACACAGTTATTCAAAACCTAAATCTCTTCTTTCATGAGCTCCCATGTATATTTTTGTACAAGGCTGAAAGTAATTGCCTGAGAGATGTTGGAAAATTCATGGTAAACAGGAAAGCAAGACTGAAAAACTTTTTTAAATTAATTAATCAATTACAGTTTTTTTGGATTGCTTAAGCACGATTTTCAAAACAGGGCCCGTGTTTTCAAAACACTACACACAATTAGCACAACCACACACCCAATTAGCAAAACACTACAGATCCTTTGCATAATTAAACACTCTTGTAAAAATTATACACTTATGTTTAAAAACCACACTTTTTTACCATAAGAAACACATGTTTCACATTTACTATACTCTGTTTGCACAAGTTACACTCTGCTGTGATAAACCTAAAACACTTTTAGCACTTCTACTTCCCTATGATTAGAGTAGGCTGCCATCAACAAAGTACAAATATAAAGTAAATCCACCAAACACTACACAAGACCAATGTTGCACACTGAAGAAACTCATTTATTTCTCAACATGCAGAAAATGTTGACATGGAGATTCATAGTACTGTAACATATAACACTTTACGTATTGTACTGTAAGTTTCAACACCTGATGACTGTGTTGAATCAGTTGGTTGGACGGTGCGGTAATTTGACAGTCAGTGCTTTGGTATTGCAAGGAAGTGACTTCATGATAGATTTTTGTGTGTAATGTATGTTAAGTGTGTTTAGTGTTTTGCAAATAAATGTGTGTAGAGTTTTGCAACAAGTGTGAGGTTGACAATGTGCTTATAGTTGCTAATAGTGTACTACTTTTAATTTTAGTGTGTAAGCAATCCAAAAAAAAAAAAAAACTGTAATTAATGATTTCTTTTTTTTTTAATGACAGTTGGACAGTTGCTGTATTATAATGCAGAAGGATGCACTTCTTACTTATGCCATATATCCATTTCAAAAAATTTACACATTACTGGGATATTGATTGAAATATTGATATATTTCTATATATATAAAAAAAAAAAGAGAAAGAAACAAATATGCAAATATGAACACAAAAGTAAAAATCAGAAAGGCAAAACAGGAAACACCCCTTTGGCTGCTTTTGCATGCAGCATTGTATGAGGAATTTCAGAGAACTGGTTTATCATTGGTTGATCAACACTTTCTAAAGAGAAAAGATTCACCTGCACAATTCATGGCAAATTTACAAAAAGACTAATAGAAATGTGTAGAAATGAACTTCAAAAGAATGAGAAACTGCACAAGTGATGATGTGGAGGTTGAACAAGTAAAGTAGTTTTGAGAATTTCTTTTCTGATCTGAGAAATGCACCAAAGCGAATGAGAAAAACTGTATAACTTGACCTTTGGCCTATTTAAAGGCTTATTGTAAAGCCATGATTGGTTGGTGTTAAGTAAAGCAATATGTGTTTGCACATGTGAGGAGTTTTGAGGCACTGGTGAATTAGTGTGGCACAAAGAGAATTGTGTGTTGTGTTTTGCAAAAAGTGTTTTATGAAATTGAAAACTGAGTCAAAGGCCAAGAATTAGTGTATGTTTTTGCAGATTTGGTGTGTGGTTCTGGTATTTGAGTGTCAGGTTTCAGAAATTGTGACATGTAAAGATTTCGTTTGTGAGCATTTGAAAAAAACTGTAAAAAACAAAACAACAAACAAACAAACAAACAAACAAAAAAAAAAAACATTAAAAACCTTACTGTTCAAAAACTTTTGACTGGTAGTGTATTTCTTTTCTTTCATACTGTGTAACACTGCATTTACAACCACAAATGCTTACAGTAAAAAAAATTTTTTTCAATTTTGCTTTCTGTGAATTTTGACAAATACTGTGAAGTTACTTTCAATCTTATACAGAAATGTACATATGAACATTGAATAACTGTGTATATGATATGTCCAAAAATATAATATTAAGGCAAAGGTGTTTGCAACGTATGACAAATGTTTGCTTTTGAGATGTGTTTGTGATATTTTGAATAAAGTGCTTAATTTTGAAAGAGATGTCAGGCATTTTGCATTTTGTGTGTGCAATTTTTGATTTGTGTATAAAGTTTTGAAAAATGGAGGCAAAGTTTTGAACACATATGTAAGCAGTTGAAAAAAACTAAGATCTTTATTCATCAAGCAGATGCTTTTGTCAAAAATAATAAAACAACACATTCCTGCTTTAGCATGAATACAAAGGCACTATAATTCAGGTTGCATATCTGACATTCAGATCTGATTATATTTGAGGGTGAGAAACATTAATTTTAGAACATATCTTTGAATAACATATTTAATTTAAATAATTTTAAATATTTATACACATACATACACATTTGTTTTGTAATATACCAATAATATAATAAATTAATGTTTCTTGACCAACAATGCTTTTTAAATGCATTTAAAAACAGCTCAACACACAGATTCATTTCTCACTTTTACTAGACAGATTCTAGAGGCTCATTAAAACTGAAAAATGTGTTGTTGTAGATGCCCTCCTGCTCATTTACTCCATCCAGATCCTCCTTCACTTGTTTTTCTGTGGAACCTGAATAAAAATAGAAATGAAATGTGTGCAATCATTTCAATGTAGAAGATTAACTGCAGAAACAGAACAGAATGTTTGAGGAAGAACTGTGATTGTTACATTCACAGACTTGAGATTTCACCTATGACATATACAAAGATTTTTCTGCACGAGGTCCTTCCTCTGCTAAGGATCAGTAGTTTATAGAGTCCAGCATCATCAGTTCTGATGTTGTTGATGGTCAGTGATCCAGTCGTCTCGTTCAGCTTCAGTCTGTCTTTGAATTTCTCATCAGCATCTTCATGTTTAGTGATCACTCCATTAAGTTCAACTTTAATATCAGCTATTTGAGTGTCTTCAGCTCCAAACAGCCACTGTATCTCATCATCTGTCTGTATTACAATATCAGTCTTCAGAATGACAGAATCTTCTTGATTAACTGTCACTGACTTCCCTGCATGTCACAACAGCACAAAGATGAGAAAAGAGAAAGAAGAGAAAGTCAGTAAAGCTTCATTAAAGATGTGTGTGTTTGTACATACATGAGAGCAAGTATAGGTAAGAATAAACTACACATGCACCTTATGTGATATTACAGTTTTTCTCAACTGCTTACACACAAAATCTTTACTTGTCACACAATTTCCGAAACCTGACACTCAAACACCAGAACCACATACCAAATCTGCAAAACCATATGCTAATTCTCAGCCTTTGACTAAGTTGTCAATTTCATAAAACACTTTTTGCAAAACACAACACACAATTCAAAATGCCACACTAATTTATTTGTGTCTCACACTAACTCCACACTTGTGCAAACACTCATTGCTTTACTTAACACAAACCAATCATGGTTTTAGAACAGGCCTTGGAATAATCACCTTTTTCAAAATTATGTTTGGTTTCTGTCCAACTACACATGGTTAAAATACACTACAACTCAAACGTTTCTAAACAGTAAGAATTTTTTTACTTTTTTTTTTTTTTTTTTTTTTTTTTTTTAATTCTAGTCTGCACACCAAGCCTGCATTTATGCCAAAAGCAGTAATATTGTTACAGTTTTTTTCAACTGCTTACACACATTTTCAAAACTTTGCCTCTTTTTTTTTCAAAACTTTACACACAAATCTAAGAATTGCACACACAAAATGTAAAATGCCTCACATCTCTTGCAAAACAAAGCACTGCATTCAAAATATCACAAACACGTCTCAAAAGCAAACATTTGTCTAACATTGGAAACACCTTTGCCATAATATTATATATTTTTTTATATATCATATACACTCATTTATTCAAAAACTAAAGCTCTTCTTTCATGAGCTTCAATGTATATTTCTGTACAAGACTGAAAGTAATTGGCAGAGAGATGTTGAAAAATATGGTAAACATAAAAAAGTAAGATGGAAATCAAACTGTTATTATTATTATTATTATTATTATTTTACTGTAAGCATTTGTGCTTGTGAATACAGTACAAAAGAAAAAAATATTCTACCAGTCAAAAGTTTTTAAACAGTAAGATTTTTATCGTTTTTAAAGAAGTCTCTTCTGCTCACCAAGCCTGCGTTTATTTGATCCAAAATACAGCAAAAATAGTACAATTTTTAATTATTTTTACTATTTAAAACAACTGTTTTCTATTTGAATATATTTTAAAATGTAATTTATTCCTGTGATTTCAAAGCTGAATTTGTAGCATCATTACTCCAGTCACATGATCCTTCAGAAATCATTCTAATATTCTGCTTTGCGGCTCAGAAAAAAAAAAAAAAAATAATAATAATAATAATTATTATTATTATTATTTTGTTGAAAACAGCTGAGTAGATTTTTTTTCAGGTTCCTTTGATGAATAGAAAGTTCAGAAGAACAGCATTTATATAGACATTTTTTCTATTAATCAAAGAATCCTGAAAAAAGGTACTTAACTGTTTTAAATATTGATGATGATAATAATAATAATAATAATAATAATAATAATAATAATAATAATAAATGTTTCTTGAACAGCAAATCAGCATATAGGAAATATTTCTGAAGGATCATGTGACACTGAAGCCTGGAGTAATGATGCTGAAAATTCAGCTTTTTGTCTATATCACAATATATTACATATTTACAATATATTCACATAGAAAACAGTTATTTTAAATAGTTATAGTTATTCCAAAGCATATTCCAAGGCCTATTTTAAAGCCATGATTGGTTGGTGTTAAGTAAAGCAATGAGTGTTTGCACATGTGAGGAGTTTTGAGGCACTGATGAATTAATGTGGCATTTTGACTGGTTGTGTTTGAAAAAGAAAATCAAGATACTTCCTGTTAGATTCTTGTGTGTTACATAAAGAATTGCGTGTTGTGTTTTGCAAAAAGTGTTTTATGAGTCAAAGGCTGAGAATTAGTGTATGGTTTTGCAGATTTGGTGTGTGGTTCTGGTATTTGAGTATCAGGTTTTAGAAATTGTGTGACAAGTAAAGATTTTGTGTGAAAGCAGTTGGAAAAAACTGTAAATGTTTTTACCATTTAAAATAACTGCTTTCTAACTGAATATATTTTCAAATGTAATATATTGTATTATATACAAAAGGCTAAATTTACAGCTATATTACTCATTACTTTACAGTGTCACATAATCCTTCAGAAATCATTCTAATATGCTGATTATTATTATACATATTTAAAACTGAGTACATTTTTTTCCGGATTCTTTGATGAATTGAAAGATATAAAGATCACCATTTATCTGTAATAAAAAGGTTTTTGTAACATAATACACTATACCACTGAAAAGCCTGGAGTCAGTATTTTTTATTTTATTTATTTATTTATTTATTTTTTCCCCGGGGAAAGAAATTATTGAAAATTATAGAAATTATCTAAAAAAAGAAATTATAGAAATAAATACTTTTATTTAGCAAACACGCTTGAATTGATCAAAAGTGATGCTAAAGATATATATAATGTTACAAAAAAAAAACAAAAAAAAAGATAAATGCTTCTGGACTTTCTATTCATCAGAGAAACCTAAAAAAAATCTATTCAGCTGTTTTCACCATAATAATAATAATAATAATAATAATAATAATAATAATAATAAATGTTTCTTGAACAGCAAATCAGCATATAGGAAATATTTCTGAAGGATCATGTGACACTGAAGCCTGGAGTAATGATGCTGAAAATTCAGCTTTTTGTCTATATCACAATATATTACATATTTACAATATATTCACATAGAAAACAGTTATTTTAAATAGTTTAAATATTTCACAATATGCATTGCATAATTCATAATTTTGAAAAAAGTGATTATTCCAAAGCATATTCCAAGGCCTATTCTAAAGCCATGATTGGTTGTGTTAAGTAAAGCAATGAGTGTTTGCACAAGTGAGGAGTTTTGAGGCACTGGTGAATTAATGTGGCATTTTGACTGGTTGTGTTTGAAAAAGAAAATCAAGATACTTCCTGTTAGATTCTTGTGTGTTACATAAAGAATTGCGTGTTGTGTTTTGCAAAAAGTGTTTTATGAGTCAAAGGCTGAGAATTAGTGTATGGTTTTGCAGATTTGGTGTGTGGTTCTGGTATTTGAGTGTCAGGTTTTAGAAATTGTGTGACAAGTAAAGATTTTGTGTGAAAGCAGTTGGAAAAAACTGTAAATGTTTTTACCATTTAAAATAACTGCTTTCTAACTGAATATATTTTCAAATGTAATATATTGTATTATATACAAAAGGCTAAATTTACAGCTTCATTACTCATTACTTTACAGTGTCACATAATCCTTCAGAAATCATTCTAATATGCTGATTATTATTATACATATTTAAAACTGAGTAAATTTTTTCAGGATTCTTTGATGAATCGAAAGATATAAAGATCACCATTTATCTGAAATAAAAAGGTTTTTGTAACATTATACACTATACCACTGAAAAGCCTGGAGTCAGTATTTTTTATTTTATTTGTTTATTTATTTATTTTTTTCCCAGGGAAAGAAATTATTGAAAATTATAGAAATTATCTAAAAAAAGAAATTATAGAAATAAATACTTTTATTTAGCAAACACGCTTTAATTGATCAAAAGTGATGCTAAAGATATATAATAATAATAATAATAATAATAATAATAATAATAATAATAATAATAATAATAATAATAATAATAATAATAACAATAATCTTAGAATGATTTCGGAAGGATCATGACTGGAGCAATGATGATTTCAACTTTAAATATAATAGTAAAAAGATAATAGTAAAAATAATAATAAACTATGTTTAAAAACTATGTTAAAAAATGTTTTTGCTGTACTTTGAATCAAATAAATCCAGTCTTGGAGAGCAGAGACAAATTACTTTCAATCTTGTACAGAAATGTACATAGGAGCTCATGAAAGAAGAGCTTTAGGTTTTGAATAACTGTGAATATGATAGATCCAAAAATATAATATTAAGGCAAAGGTGTTTTCAGCATATGACCATTGTTTACTTTTGAGATGTGTTAGTAATATTTTGAATACAGTGCTTCATTTTGAAAGAGATGTAAGGCATTTTGCACTTTGTGTGTGCAAATCTTGGATTTGTGTGTAAAGTTTTGAAAAATAGAGGCAACATTTTGAAAATGTGTGTAAGCAGTTGAAAAAAACTGTAATTCATGTTTCACTTTTTTCCTTTTCTGGTATAATTTCTTTAAGTTATACTGGCCTTAATTTTTGAGTTGTTGTGAAGATGTTTGAGTTTCAGTGTGTATATGATATACTGAGAGTTTCATCAAATTAAATGGTGAAATGCTCATGATGTGAACTCTTATATCACTTCTGCAGATGAAGTTCACCTTATATGAACTACAGATTACACATCTTCAGCTGAGACCTAAAGAGCAGGTAAACAGTGTAAACAGTCTGCAAAGTTGTTAATACATTTAGGGCTGCACGACAAATCGAAATAAAATCGCAATCACGATTAATCATAAGCTGCGATTGTCATGCGTATCTTTCAGTGAAGCGCGGTTCTGTGATCAGCAGTAAATCTTCATCCGAAGGCTAGAAACTCTAAATATCCCTGAAGACACTGAGGAAATAACACTAAAAATAAATAGATACTGTCTCTCAAAACAAAGAGTCAACTCAGAATTACCTTCACGAGTCGTCATATTTTTTAATCTTCTGTCCAATACTGATTTACGTCACTAGGTAACACGTTAGCATAATCCCCGCCTGCCCATGAAATACAAACAGTGTGACGTGCACTCAAACACTTCTGCTAGTTCCACTATTGTGTTTACATCATGTCGAGACACTGTGCTCTGTGCTGTGAAAGCAAGTTTGTTTTGTTTTCATTGCCGAAAGATAATGATATGAAGAATCAGTGGTTAGAATTATTTTTTTCCAGAATACCACAGCAATAAAATCCGAACTTTTTGTTGTGTGCTCATCATTTTATCAAGGACTGCTTCTCTAATCTTGGCTTTTATTTTCTTTGGCTAATCTTCTTCTAAAACTTGAAGTGGCAATGAGGTTTTAAAATATATTTAAAGAGTCTTAAAAAGGTCTTAAAAGCTATTAAATTCAACTCATGATTCCTTTATATACCTTGGAGTAACAGCTGACTACCAGTTACAAAAGACAATATAACAGTCTGTCACAGGCAGTTGCATTTTTCATCAATGAATTTCTTAAATTATGCTTTGACTTTGGCCCGCCATCTAGTGGTAAAATAATTTTTTGGCCTGATGCCAAACTTACTTGCTGGATCTCTGCCCTATGGGGCTTATGAGCTGAAGAAACCACAGAAACAGACCAACAGAAGCATGAAGAACAGTGATATTTTTATATAAAAAGACAGAGATACTCACCTCTGATATAAACAATAAATTTCTTCTTGTATTTCTTGTTGATCAGTAACTTATAGGGTCCAGTGTGTTCAATTCCAGTGTTTGTGATAGTCAGTGATCCAGTCTTCTTGTCCAGCTTCAGTCTGTCTCTGAATATCCCATGATGAACATCATCAAATGTTGTGATCTCACCGGTCCCTCCGATGATTTTAGCTGTGGGATAGTCTTCATTTCCAGACTGCCACTCTATTACATCCCCTGTCTGTATTTCAGTAACACCAGTGTTTATTTCGACACTGTCTCCCTCCATCCCTGACACTATTCTTGCTTCATGTCACAGCAGCACAAAGAAATAGAAATTATTAGATTATAAGTGAATGAACAGATGAAACACTGAGAATATACTGTGTGATTCTTCATGTGTGCTTCTAATAATCAGTTTGTCATCTCTTTTTCTTAAACATCTATAACAATTTACAACTTATTAACAAATCTGAGTCTAAAAAACAACACTAAATAAATCTGTCATTACTAGATCACAAAATAAAGTAAAAATTTATGTTGCTGTATCAGCTGTAATAAGTATTACTTAATATATGTAATAATTACGCATTTCAGCTATCTTGCGGCGATAGTAAATCACACCAGCAGCTGCTGCAGCCACCAGCAGAACAGCAACAACAATCCCTGCTACAGCAGCTGGAGACAAATCTGAATCTGTAATGATAAAGAAAAACAGTCATTACTTTGAATGTGTGTCTGGTCTATAACAAACACTAGAAACACCAGCACGGTATAGTGTCTCACTCCCAACTCATCACATATTGACGCTTGAAAAGGACCCTTTTGTCACCACTTCATGTTTATGGTTCCCCATTAGCATCATTTTTCGATGTGCAGGGTCCTCCAGTACTTTAAATAAGAATCCCTTGGTGTCAATGTGCTGACGCGAAAGGCACTGGGAATTTTATTGCCATGATTAAATTATATATTGGGTAATAATATTGCTATTACTGCATATATGTTGGGGTGTGATTTTTTTTTCAATGGAAATAGTCACAACAGTTTTAGTTATATTACACTATTTACACATTTAACCCAACCCCTGTCCCTAAACCTAACCATTTGTCAACAAAACACAAGATATAACAGGTAGACAAAACTATATTCATAACGGTCCTCCCCAGTTGCACTTTTTGGATTTTTTTTATTAATATTCCTAGTGTTCCAAGTACTGCTTTCAGTGCACAGACTGGAACATGTTCCGCCTGGTTTTCCACCTACAACAACCACACAGACCTGTGATTTGTACACTGAAACTGTGACTGATCATTCAAAAAGTGCATTGATGATGTGACAGTCACCAAGACCATCATCCTGCCTGTAAACCAGAAGCTGTGGATGACAGCTCACGCATGGTTCTGCGCTGCTAAAGACCAGAGATGATGCATTTAGTTACAAGATTTAAATTAGCACTAAAAACATTTAGAGCCAATCTATCCCTAAACCTAACCATTTGTCAACAAAACACAAGATATAACAGGTAGAAAATAAAAATTCATAATTTATTTGAAAAAAAATATATTAATATTCAAGTGTCATACCATCACTGATTACAGTGCACAGACTGGAACATGCCTGCAGTGAGGCGGCCACCTCCCAGACACACTCACACAGACCTGCATGGTACAAATGCAGACTGACACAACTGCACAAAAGTGCATTGATGATTTGCTCCACCCTACACCTGGCTCTTACTCACTTAGAAAACAAAGACTCTTATGTTAGAATGCTGTTCATTGGGCAGCTCAAAATTCACAGATGATGCACAAAAGCTCATCAGACAAACTAAGCCTAAAAACTGTGTTCTCAGCCCACTGCTCTTCATGCTGCTGACCCACGAGTTCAGCTCCAACCTCATCATCAAGTTTGCTGATGACACAACGGTGGTAGGTCTCATCAGCAACAACGATGAAACACACTACAGAGAGGAAGTGGCACAACTGGTTGAATGGTGTGGTGCAAACAACCTGTCCCTCAGTGTGAGTAAGACAAAGGAGGTTGTGATGGACTTCAGGAGAGACTCTGTTGACCACCCCCCACTGACCATCCACAGCTCGACTGTGGAGAGAGTCAGCAGCACTAAATTCCTGGGGGTGCACATCACAGAGGATCTCACCTGGACCACCAACAGGGATCACTGTCCACTGTAGTGAACCACCCTACAGCGGACAGTGAACACAGCCGCAAAGATCATCAGTGCCCCTCGCCCCTCCATTCTGGACATTTTCTTTGCACGATGCTCCGGTAAAGCCACCAGTATCGTGAAGGACACCACCCATCCCTCCCATCATCTCCTCCAGCTCCTGCCATCAGGAAGATGCTACAGAAGCATCTGAGCCCGCTCTGCAAGACTGCTCAACAGCTGTTTCCCCCAGGCTGTGACCACCTCACCCCCTCTGAAACCTTATCCACAATGTAAACTGTTGAAAAACTCAAAACACGGTGCAATTCTGAGTGTGCTATACACAGGTGAGTGGGCTGGACAAACCACCTGTAGTAACGCATTCTTTCATCTCTATATGCACCAGACACTTTCCTATAAACACCACATGTTGCACAGAAAACAACACTCCATGTTACAAGGACCTAATAAGGATTTAACAAATGTTTACTTGTCAATGCACCACAAATCATTTTGCACTATTCACTTCTTAACCTTTAAATACGTCTTCTGCACATTATCATGCACAGTTATTATGTAAAGTACTTGTATAGTCTGTCTTAGGTTATGTGAATGTATAGTCAATTATTTATAGTATATGTATAGTTATATGTGTAGGTAAAATTGTTTCTATGTCTAGTGTATGTATGTTCATATTTATGTTTATTTAGGTAGCTCTTTATGGGTCCTATGAGATACAACATTTCGTTCCACTGTATGTCCACACATGTAGCGGAATGACAATAAAGCTCAACCTGACTTGAAAAGCATCTCCGTCCGCCGTCCTGTGTGCAGCTGCAGTCTGTCTGTACACGAATTCAAAAATGCTGACAGTCTTTCGACAGCCTTGTTGTGAAATGCTATTGGCTCTTGTGTGTCTTGTGACTGATTGCATCACGCTAATGATCGATTCGGGAGTATCTTTTTGAATAAGATGTGAGCGCGTCAACGGAGCGGGAACATTTCAGCGATTAAAACCTTCAATCTTTGCATAAAGAAAGCGTATGAGTTCAGAACACTTGGAATTCAATAGGACTTGTTTGCAATGCTTTTGTACTGCTTGTTTATGGTCAGTTTTTGCAATAAATACCTGTGACTGTACTTATATTTGTTTGCTACCTCTTTTATATTGTTTAGAAATGGGTAGGTTTAGGGTAGTGGTGGGTTTAGGTGCTCCAATTAAAGTATGCATTTATATAAAAGTATTTCTATTGTTTACACATGCATGCAAACCATTAAATTAAGAACAACTGAAAACAATGGAGGACCTTGCATGTAAAAAATGACACAAAAGGGGTACCTAAAGGGGTCCTGACCAAGCCATGACCAAGTCAATGTGTGACGAGTTGGGAGTGAGAACATGTTGGTATAGCCTGTATACCTGTTGATGTCAGTGTACGTTGCATTTTCTTATTTTAAAAGAAGATTTGATTCCCCATAATATAAATGTCACATCATCTAAATTATTCATAGACACGTTACTTTAAAAGACTTGAGTTACTCACCACTGATGGTAACAATGTATTTCTCATATACAGTCAGTTTGTTGCTGCTAATTTTTACTTTATAAAGTCCAGAGTCTGTGGTTCTGGTGTTTGTGATGGTCAGAGATCCAGTCTGATGATCCAGCTTCAGTCTGTCTCTGAATCTCTCATCAGTTTCATCATATAATTGTGGGCTCTTGGTCTCTACATCACGTTTAGCTATGAGTTTTCCTTCATCTCCAAACCTCCAAACTATAAGCTCATCTCTGTTTAACTGACGAACAACAGTCTGAAGAATGACAGGATCTCCCTCCTTCACTGACATCAACTTCATTTCAGCTTCACCAGCATCAATAACAGATGGAGTCTCTGCAAGAATCATATTCAGTTACTGGCACAATTAGGTCAGCTTATGGTTACAATAAGGGATATACAGATTAATTAAAGTAATCACAGCTGTAATATTGCCATATTACCATTCTGTAAGACTGCTGAACATTTGTTAATATTGTTGGCTTTACTTTCAATATCAGTTTAATTTATAAAACAGAAAGAACATTTTTTTTTTTTTTTTTTTTTTTTAGTAAAACAGAAAGAAACATCTAATTATTTAAAAAATATTCACAGATAAATATATTCTTACCATAAACAGTAACAGTGAATTTCATATTTGAGGTCCCAACTCTTTGGACGACGTCTAGTATATAAAGTCCAGAGTGTTTGATTTTCATGTTCATGATGGTCAGAGATCCAGTCTGATCCAGCTGCAGTCTGTCTCTGAATATTTCAGTGTGACCGGGATAGGAGGTCTCTTTTCCATCGATTTGAGCAATGACTGGATCTTCAAACCTCCACAGTATCAGAATAAACCCCTGTATTTGAGTAGGATCAGGGTTTAGAGTGACAGAATCTCCCTCCATCACTGACACTGACTTCACTTCATCTTGATCAGCATCAAACACACCTGGAGAACAATCAGAAACAAGTTTCTCAGGGATTAAACTCATATAACACTGCTGGTAATGTTAATAAACAAATTTACCTGAAATTAGTATTGTCTTATAAAGACAGTTTGACTTATTAATGTATAAATAACATTTTTGTTTGGACAATAGAGAGGATCAAAATGAGCAAAGAAAACATTTTCAGTTCAATCCTATGGGACAGGGTTGCCAGGTCTTCATACAAATAAATAAATAAATAAATAAATAAATAAAACAAAGGCCCAAATTCTGCTCAAAACTAGCCCATTCACGGCCAAAACAATCACAATCATTTTAGACAGCTTGTTAGATGGATTTTGTTTTAACCCAATTCCGCTGTAAAAATGTACACTTGGCAACACTGCTATTCTTATTCTCTTATTATGCTATTCTTATTATATTATCTTATCTTTCCAATATGGTAGGAAATCAAATTAAAGGAAATGTGGATGATGTTAACTATGACAAGATGATTGACAGGGCTGTTTAAACAGTGTCCTGATGCATGTAACTAAGCAACAGATCATCCCTTAAAGACACAGCTATATGTCCCAAATATGTGCAGTATACCAGTACTGGAAAAATACCAGAATATATTTTATTTCAAACAGTTTGATACTATATTTTTGATCAGTTCAGTATTTGATATGGTGCAGTTCCCAAAATACTTCCCAAATTGCTGTGAAACATGACAACAGAACAACGCGATGTATTAGCAAACAGATGAAACTCCATCAACGAGCCTGAAACTAGTAAATAAAGTGAAATTTGTCATTATTTTGCACACATAACAGATGATAAAGGTGAACGAGCTGAACTTACTGCACCTGTATGCAAGAATTGCTATAAATCATGTGTAAATCATATGCTTTTTCTTTGGCTATCTGAGTCTGAAATCTGAAAACAATCAGAGAGAGATAATAACATGATTTTGAACACTTTGACTGTTAGAATAACACTTTACAGTAAAGCAACATTTGTTAAAATTCATTAGGTAAGCTGACCTAACAGTATTACAGCACTTATTAATCTAGGTCAATAATTAGTTATAAATGATAAATGAACTAATACATGTTTATTATGTTAACATTATGTGACTGAGTGCATAATAATGATGGTGTTGGGCGGGGTATATGCCTTTATTTTCCCCTATAAATAACGCAAACGGTAGTAGATGTCGTGATTCCAATTGTCTATTTCCGGTGTCGTGACATGAGTGTGGTCTTTGTTCTGATGCTGTAACAAAGCTTAGGTAAAGATGTCTTGTCTTATATTGTTTATTTTGTTAATTGCAGGAAGGTTATCCTCTGTATGAGATTGTGAGTATGTGAGCCATTAATGCGGTTATTTTCAGAGTTGTGGACTCTATCAAAGTTACGTTCATAGGTATGTGTGTAGTGGATTTATAGTTGTTATAGTGATAATATTGATGGGGATTGTTGTGTATTTTTTAGTGATTTAAAGATATTGCGTTGCATTTGCTTCATGGCAAGTGTTTTATTGGTAATGTTTATATTAATTCAGATTGTTAAATGTGTTTGTATTTACAACTGTTTTTATTTGGCAGATCTTTTCTTGTGGAGCTCTATCATATGGACTTCTGATGTCTAGGCCCTGCTGTTTTGTTTATCATTTATTTTGATTTAAATTTATTGTGATGTGTTGAGTTTGTATTTCTGTACTTTTGGTTTGGTTTTATTACAAATTTAGTTTATTTGATGCCAACTGCTGGGATTTGTTGATATAAGTTTTAACCCATTTTGTTGTGTTATAGGAACCAGCCTGCACAGGAGTGCTTTCCTTTGGGGTCATCTGGGTCTCCTCCCTTTCACTACATGATGGTGTGAAATTTACTACACCTTTTTCATTATTGATGATCTGTATATTTGTGCACGTGTGGTGTGTGTTTCTAGGTTTGGGGTCTGTGGCCCTGAGGCTTTTCTCTATTTCCCTTCCTGCAGGCCTGGTAACCCTGATAGCTATGAAATGATGGGCCACAATTTTAATAGCTGGTCTCAAGTTGTTGAGATTTTATGAAGTTGTGACTTTTTTTAAAGAAAACTATAAATATATAATAAAGTTGGTCTTATTCAAGTGGAGATATTTTATTGTCAATAAAATTTTTGAACTTGAATGTCACATCTCTGTTCCCTTTTTATCAACAAGGAACTTGTGTGGTTAACCCCGGTGGCATAGTCTGGGTATCGCTCAGTTACAATTACTTACTAAATTGTTTTCAATTCACTTATATTTTAAGGCTCGTTATTTGATACCTATGGTATAGATTTAGTATTGATACTGAGGTATCACATTCTAGTATCGTACCCAAGCCAAAATTATGGTACCGAGCCATCCCTAGTCCCAAAGCTTGCCTACTATTCTGCTACATACTCAAAAGTATGTCTTCACAAAAAGAGTACATACTTTCAGGGCATAGTATAACATAGGTGAACTGGGATGAGTCAAAGACTTTTGAAAATGAAGGCATGGCTCTCCACAGCGAATTCACTCTGCGTATCCTTGATGACAATGTAAACAATAACATCATGCTCATTATGCATGGTCATGTTGCGTTTTAGGTTGTGTAATGTGGACGGAGATCGTTTCTGAAATGCAGTAAAAATGCCAGTGTAGACAAGGATCGTTTTCATTTAAAATGCTGTTTTAAAACAAAAACGAATTAGTGTAAACAGAGAGAACTCGTTAAATTAATATTGTTAATACTTTATATTAGCTAGCATAATGACAAAATATATCAAACAGATCAAATGTAATACACATAATAATAGTTTACTTGACATTTGTTCAACAAAACTATAATAATTATAATAAACTCACAAATACACTGTATTTTAAAGATAATTTTGTAAAGTCAAAATAAACTTTACAAATCTTTATTTCAATGTTTTCCATGTTATTTTTTTTTTTTTTTTAAATCAATCATCAGGCACCTGTGGAACAGGCCTTGACACTAATGGTTTACAGGCAGTCGACAATTAAGGTCACAGTTACTGAATTTTAGAGTTTTTATGTATGAACAATAAGTTAATCCAGATAAAATTGTGCAGTATTATCTGCATTTTTTTTTTTTTTTTTAGAATACAGGTTTTCAACAAGTTACAAGTTAGGCTAAGTTAGTTAGTTACAAGCATAAGTATATGCTTACTACTTTATTAAAGATGGAGGTGGATATTTTTATGTTAATCTAAACCTCACATACTTGTATTTGAAATGCACATGTGAAACCTAATCAAATGTTAGACTAATCAAGTGTGTGTTTTTTGGTCAAAGAGCAGTTTAAGATGTACACCAGACATGGTGGCTGACTGATAAGACAAAATTATCAGCCACTGCCAGGCTGGTGATCCGTGTTAATTTCTCACCCTGCCTGGGGGGAACTGAAATCCATTAGCTCATCTTTATTAGTTCATGTTTTTCTTCAGAATGCACATGCAGAATGCATAAACTGCTTTATCAGGTTTAAGTTTATTTATTGTTACACAACATACTGTTACCTGCACCTTCAAATAAATATTGAATTTAGCGTCTAACAAACAAGTGGTGGTCCAAATTCATCTGGATGAATGCTATTACTGTTAACAAGGTAATGAACTTCAGGAATGAACATCAGCCACTGAATGGGCACTACGGTTTCCAGTGTCAAAGTGAAACAGAAAAAGTTAAATAATAAGAAGAAATCGCACACTTACCACAAATTAGTAGTACAATCTCAAAGAGCCTGAAAATGGTCTTCATGTTGCTATAGATTCCAGCAAATTCGAAGTTTGATGGATATTAATAATACTCATTGTTAGTTTCACCCATCCGATGGACAGCGACTGTTAACAAAACCTCTAAATACTCCACAGATGTAGTGCTTTATAAGACACTGAAGCTTGGAGGCACGTATCAAGCACGCAGCACGATCACCAGTGAAGCTCCATATCTGGGCGTTACGTTTCACAGAGTTTACAAACGAAGCACTTTCTGTCCAAACAGCGATTCGATTTACGTGTCGGAATATTCGAACCCCAGATCTTATTCAATTACATTTTTAAACACCCAATCATACAGGCAATATGAAGAATACAAATTATTTCAATAAACAAAATATTGTTTATCATATATGTGTACATAACATTAACTTCTACATAATATATTCATTCTGGCATTTATTGCCACACTATAATGGGTAAATTAATTTATTAGAGAAAGAAAATCAAGACAGACACACACATACACTTCATGTGCCTAATTTTTTTTTTACTGAGCTAATCTTCGCCTTAACCCTAAACACAATATCCTCACATAAAACTACAGGCAGTTTTTGAATTGTTTAGTAGGCCTATGTTTTTTTTTTAAGCCATTTGGTTTATGAGGACACAAGTGTCCTCTTATCTTTTTTTTACTAACCACCAGACGGCGCTGTTTTCTACACTCTCGAAATATTGAATATTTTCCCGAAACGGTCAGGAGAAAGACCCAGGGCTTTACAAGGCTTCATTTTTTGAATCAATTTTGAAAAGCTTTTAAGCAAGACAATAAGACAGGTTTAATACATAAGTCATTTAATACAACAGCAGAACACAACGAAATGTTTTAGAATGAAACAGAACAAAAATTGTTAATAAATACGATTTAAAACCATTTTATTGATATGACAACTGAATACAATAAACAAAACGTTAATGCCACAACTTAAATATTCATAAGGATTCGTTTGTAAATCTGTTTAGTTGTTCATATACATAAACAGTTTACGTTTCAGATGTTGTCGATATGCCAATATTGTACGTTAGTGACAATGCAAACGTATGTAAATAGTTTGGTAGAACTGCACTGTAAAATGCCTACGAATACTCATGAGATCCAGCAGTATTGCAACAGTTAGTTTTGAAAAAATGCAGTTCTCAAAAAGGTTCAACTACTGTATCATTCAGACACACGCCAACAATCACCATACGAAACCAAAGTCTAGAAGACACTTGTCACTCGTATACTTTTGAATGGGGAAAGATGCAACGCTCATTATGACCGCGAAGCCCCGCCTTCTTAATGAAAGAGCCAGTTGTTGATTAGTAAAGTCAGCGCATCACTGCAGCTGCCGTTCGCACGGGTTGATCTAGCCTGAAAAATAAGCTTTTTTTTTAACACTATTGGAGCATAAGGAACAATATTTATGAGGCAGTTCTTGTCAGGTTTCATTGGTGATTTCAAATATGAAATTTAATCATAAATTTGGTGAACAGAGAATTTGATGTTTCCCCATTCAAAGAAGTAGGAGCAGCACTTGCCTGCCTGAGAGACCTTTCAAAGATGGCCGCAGAGTGATATGACTTACCTTATAGGGACTTTGATGAAACTCAACAATGGTGACAATCAAAGAAAACCTAAATGCTGCAATGCATGGGTAACATATATATATATATATATATATATATATATATATATATATATCAGTGGCGATTTCTTTAAGACTGCAAGGGAAGCTCAGCTTCCCCTATAATGTCACAAAATTAATTTATGGCGTTATTTTTTAGTCAAAAGTTATGAGCGTGTAAGACATGCTCACGAGCACATTATGTTATTTCACACGTGCAAAAATGAACCTTCAGCTGGCATGATAAAAGTACTCGCGCACAAATTCAACAACCGAGAGGTGTACAGGCAGCTGCGCGCGAGCGCCTGGCATACTCTCATAGGTTAACTCTGCTTGTACAGTGGAATCCTGCTCGCGCGCAGCGGGCTTCTGCTCGCGGAGTGCTGTTTTGCTCGCGCAGTGGATTTCTCCTCGCTCAGCTGATTTCTGCTCCCTCGAGTCTAGATGACTTTTGACAATTTGGGGGCGGAAACCAAGGAGGGCACTGACTCTCTTATGATTGGTCACTTTCATCGTAATCACACCCACAGGGACATCCTTGTACCTTGATTGACAGCTCTCATTACAGGAAGCACGGAGTCAAGGTATCTGACGGAGTTCAGCCATTCAGTTAACACTGCAAAAAAAAAAAAAAAAAAAAAAAAAAAAAAAAAAAAAAAAAAAAAAAAACAGTAATATTATGAAATATTATTACAATTTAAAATAATGGTTCTCTTTTTTAATATATTTTAAAATGTAATTTATTTTTGTGATGCAAAGCTGAATTTTCATCAGCAAGTACTCCAGTCTTTGGTGTCTTATGATCCTTCAGAAATCATTCTAATATGCTGATTTGATACTCAGTTATTATCAATGATGGAAACAGTTGTGCTGTTTAATATATTTTTTTGGAATACTTTTTTCAGGATTCATTGATGAGTAAAACGTTAACAGCATTTATTCATAAAAACAGCATTTATTCAAAATAAAAACATTTCTAACAATATACATCGTTACCATCACCTTTTATCAATTTAACGCATCCTTGTTGAATTAAAGTACTAATTTCTTAAAAAAAAAATAGTTATTGTTCCCAAACTTTTGAACGGTAGTGTATATTGTTACAAAAGATTTATATTCTAAATAAATACAGTTCTTTTTAACTTTTTATTCAACAAATAATCCTGAAAAAAAGTATCTCAGGTTATAAAAAAAATATTAAGCAGCACAACTGTCTCCGTGCTTCCTGTAATGAGAGCTGTCAATCAAGGTACAAGGATGTCCCTGTGGGTGTGATTACGATGAAAGTGACCAATCATAAGAGAGTCAGTGCCCTCCTTGGTTTCCGCCCCCAAATTGTCAAAAGTCATCTAGACTCGAGGGAGCAGAAATCAGCTGAGCGAGGAGAAATCCACTGCGCGAGCAAAACAGCACTCCGCGAGCAGAAGCCCGCTGCGCGCGAGCAGGATTCCACTGTACAAGCAGAGTTAACCTATGAGAGTATGCCAGGCGCTCGCGCGCAGCTGCCTGTACACCTCTCGGTTGTTGAATTTGTGCGCGAGTACTTTTATCATGCCAGCTGAAGGTTCATTTTTGCGCGTGTGAAATAACATAATGTGCTCGTGAGCATGTCTTACACGCTCATAACTTTTGACTAAAAAATAACGCCATAATTAATGGTCAAATTATGTACTATTGTATTAACATTTTATTGACTAAAAATGCGTTAGAAAACGTTCATCTCAAAGACGAGTTCGTTCAGAATCAGTTAGATATAGCAGGTCGGCTGACTTGATTTTCTTCTCATACATTCCCGTAGCGTCACAGTGCATTTCCCCGTTGAAGCCCAGCGTCCATTGACTTCAATGCGGCTGCTTTGAACGTTTTTTTTCAGTGCTTTGAAACTAGACGGTCATTGGATAAACGCTGCGATTATGTCCCGCCCACGGACGCTCAGCGTCTCTGGGGGTGAATGAGGAGCAAATGAGGAGTGGGCTGGCCTGGACTCCGAGCTTCTGCGTGATGATTGGAGGGTCTGTCGAAAGATTGCATCTCCTTTTGACTGACAGCGATTTTGTACTATACGGAATCGCTGAAGCTATTCGCGCTCAGTCCCATCGCGGATTTCTCAAGTTCAGTCAAAATAAAAACTGCTGCAACCTATTTCTTTATATTTGCTTGGCGAAATTGCTTGATTTTCATCATACATTTCACACAATTATACACCACATTCCTTGTTTCACTTTTACAGAGTTTAATATTTTTTTTAGATCGTTCATTCATTCATGTTAATATTTAATGTAGTAATCAATATATATATATAGATTACTACATTAAATATTAACATGGAGGATGACTATAAATTAATATAAAATATATATATATATATATATATATATATATATATATATATATAGTAATCTTGAAAAATTTTAACATAACATAATGAAACCTTATATTTCTATTAAAATACTTTATACATAAATAAATAAATAAATCTCCATAATAACCTTATTTAAATTGCAAAATATTTATACTATATAGTAGCATCTGACTAAAAGAAAAAATACATCATATTTTTCATAATAAAACTAAAGCTTTTTTTTTTACGATTGTTTGCATTGTGACTTACTTATGACAATAAGGCACATTCTTGTGAATAAATAAATAGACAATTTTATGATGTAGGCCGAAAATGAGCTTCCCCTATTTGACAGACCAGTAGCCGCCACTGATATATATATATATATATATATATATATATATATATATATATATTGTTAACCTAGTTAATCTATTTTTCTGAATATTTTGTTGATTGTCACCAAGTGAAACTGGTTATAGTAATAAATGAAGTTGGTGATGCTGTTTTGAAGTAATTTGCTCATTCTTTACTGAGATCTTGAGAGATTAAGGCCTCCACACGTACACAGGTATTTTTATAAACAGAGTTTTTCCCTAATCCTGTCTACATGAAAACGCTAAAACAGCAGGAGCTTGGTAGATTACTTACAAATTGCAATCTGTTACTGATTCCACACTGAATGACAAAAATAGTAGTCAGTAATGTAATCCATTACATTACACATTTTAGGCAATATAATCAGATTACTTTTAGATTACATTTTTGATTTAACTTGTTTATCACAAAAATATTATTATATAAACACTGAGTGGTGTTTATTTAACAGGTGGTTTTTGCTGTGCAAATATAGCAAGTGATCAATTGAAGGCAGATAGAAGACAGAGAGCAGAGAGAAGAACAGAAGTGTGGAGACACTTCAACTGTAAATGTGCTGCGGTTTTATGTGCTTCTGCTAAAATAAATGGTGATAAGCAGACCTACAGAAACTAAAGCTTGCAGGAGTCAAACGTGTCAAAAAATCTGCAGATACCTCTGCTATTTTTGCGTGCAAATGCGTGTGAGAAAGATAAAGTGTGAAAACTAGAGTAGAAACTGACCAGTGCATTGGAAAGTTAGCTTTTATTAATATTGAACATAGCATTCGAAATTGCTTCTTTGAATCTTTTTGAAGATTACAGAACTATGTTAGAAGAACTGAAGAGATGTTTGAATTCTAATAGATCACTACTCAACCCTGAAAAAAATAACCCAACATAATGACCCAACAGGCGTAACCCAACGTTTGGGTTAAAAAAAATAACCCAGCGTTTTTTAGAGTGTGGAAACAAAACAGAATCATGTGCAGGTAAGCAAATTATAATATAAAAAGAACTTAAGATGTAAAATACTTACCAACCAGACTCAATAAGCACAAACAAATGAAAATAAACATTTTCTTAACCCTTTAACTTTCACTCCTAAAAAGAGCTAATGAAAAAAAAAACTTAAAGGGGTCATCGGATGCCCATTTTCCACAAGTTGATATGATTCTTTAGGGTCTAAATGGAAAGTCTATAATATACTTTGGTTAAAAATTCTCAATGTTTGTGTAAAACAACACCCTTTTTACCTTGTCAAAATCAGCACTGCAAAAATCATCTCATTCTGGTCGAGGCTGCTTTAAATGCAAATATGCTCTGCTTGCCCCGCCCCTCTCTACTCTCTGTGGAGTGACGAGCCTGTTTACTTTAGCTGCGTTTAGCTGCTAAACTTGCTAACTAGCACATTATTAGAAAAGACAATCACAAAGATTCATAAAAAAAAACCCTTATACTCACTTCTGCTTTAAGTGAAACTGGATCATAAATGATTCGCGTGAACACAGACGGATATATGTAGATTGGGAGGTGCATTCCCTTCACAAACAAATATAATCTACTTCAGGAGTAAATGACAACCACTATGTTCATTATTACATCCAGCAACAAAACACCTTAATCGCTCAATCGGAGATATTCTTGTCTAACTTACATCCCTGCTCCAGCATCGAAACAAAGAGGTTGGACTGTTACAGCTGATCTGAGGTAAAACGCTCATGTCAATCAACTATCGTGGGAGCGGCCTCTGTGGGTGTGACGCCACAACGACAGGCATCTGAGAACAGCTCAATTTGAAAAAGGGGATATTATTTTTACAGATTAATTAAAAAACACTGCATGGATTTTTATCATTATAGGGTAGATTTGTACATACACTGCTAACACACATTAATGTTCAAACAACATGTAAAAATGAACTTAGCATCCGATGACCCCTTTAACATTACATTCTTATTAGTAGACATCTAATGAATAGCCTCAAGCATTTTTTTTTTTTTTATAAAAGTCTACCGTATGGTAAGTGTCTCTATAATATATATAGCCGTATGGCAATATACATACTATACCATGTCTGTTACTGACATATCAACCGTACGGTCACGCATGATTTGGATTATTATTATATATAAACATTACTGCATTTCTCATATAGTTTGCTATATTTCTGTTCTTTACCCTCTACCCCATTCACAACAACTTTATGTTTTCATCCCTACTTCCTTGACTGCTTGTTTTACCCTATTATCTGATGACTGACCAGGACCAATCTCCCTTCTGTGTGACTGACTGAAGTTTGTAAACTGCTGCTCTCACTTGAAAACTGGAAATTCCCATCCCTCCATTGAAACAGTATACAAACAGAGATGGGGCAGTATAGCTGTGGAAAGATTTCTCTCTCATCTCTTCATTTTGATAGATTTATACCATATCAAATTTATCTCTTAACGGGTTAAGCACTTCTCTGAACAATTTTCCAACAGAAATGCTATAATAACCGTGTCCTGACCCACTCTCGACAAAGTCGAATGTGTAAAGTGGTGAAACTCTGCAGTCACTGAATAAATCCCTCCAGTAGCACCTCCAGCGCAGTAGGATTTTTGTCTGTTGTTTAATTCCTTTTGGATCTGAATTGATGCACTTCAAGGTCTTCAATGAACATGGTTTAGGCCAAAAATGCCTTCAAAATGAAAGTTTAATGAGTAAAAAATAAATAAATAAATAAATCACCAAACACGAGTTTATGTTTTTTATGCCATTAATGTCGAAGTAAAGCAATATCAGAAGTGTAAATGTGTAAATGTGACGCCTACTGCTTTTGATTTGATAAAAGTTCTGTACACAAAAAAATAGTACTTACATTTTACATGTATGTTTTACATTTTACATTTTGCATGTTCTTGCTCTTTCCAAGAAAAGAGCTCAGAATAAATCACAGTAAATGCTAAACTGCATCTCTAAAAACGCAACACGCATTAACCATCTTCCCAAATGTATTATAGGTATTGTTTAAAAATCCTTTTCTTATCATAGGAGCCGCTTTAAGGTCTCCCTGCATTTTTCTTACAAAATAAAATCTCTGTGGTATAATATTAATACTAAAAGAATAAGGATAAAAAATAATACATCAACAAATATTAGTATTGTAATTTTACTGATGATCTGTAAAATACAATTACTACTACATCAATAAAAACAACAATAATTGTACTCTTTTATTCTCTTTCTCTTTCTGTAGATCAAACATTCTGAGAAATCATGTACAGTCTGTGAAAGGGAGGTGCTACTGGAGGAGTTTATTCACAGTCAATGCAGAGTTTCACTGAACCACTTCATTAGCGACAGCTTCATTTGCTTTCACTTGTTTGAGGTCAGGAGGGCTGATTATTATATCAGTTCTGTTATTAAACTGTTATGTAAAAATGCAGAAGAAAATGTTTATTCTCATCTGTTTGTGCTCATGGAGTCTGGCTGGTGAGTATTTATATGGCTTCAGTTCTGTTCATATTATCATTCGTCCTCAAACATATTTCTCTTATTTTTCATCATTTATTTTGCCTATAATATTTTGCCTACATGTATTTCTAACACTGTAAGTATTAGTGCAGGGCGAAGGATTGTTTTGCCATGACAATTTTAAACCACTTAAACATGACTAATTTTTTTTAACTTAGTGAATATTCCTGTTTGTTCATCAGGTGTGTTTAGTGAGTCAGTGTCAGTGATGGAGGAAGAATCTCTCACTTTAAACACTGGTGTTACTGAAATGCAGCACGATGATCTGATATTGTGGACATTTGGACCCCTTCTCATAGCTAAAATCAACGGAAAAGACAATAAGAGAGAGTTTTATGATGAAAAATTCAGAGACAGATTGAAGCTGAATAATCAGACTGGATCTCTAACCATCACAAACACCAGAACCACAGACTCTGGACTTTATACAGTCACCAGCAGCAGAATAGAGATGCCGCTCAACACATTGAATATCATTGTCTATGGTGAGTTAAAAGTACTTTTCACACTCACACTAATTTGATTTCTCTACTTAAAATGTCAAGCGAAAACATAAAAGTATTGTCTTTGTACAAATATCTACGGAAAACACAAAGCATGTATAAGCACACGCCAGTGCCAATAGCCTCGTCGTGCCGATACATACGCATACGCAAACCCGAGTTCGATTCCCGTCTCAAGGTCCTTTGCCGATTCCGACCCCTTCTCTCCACCTCTGTCTGCTCTGTACTTTCCTACACATTAAGGCATAAAAGCCCATGAATATATGTATAATATGTTGAGCATTGATTGAATAATCAAATTTGAACACATCTATTAATTACATTTATTCTCTTTTCTTCCAGCTCATCTACCTGTTCCTGTCATCAGCAGCATGTCTTCACAAAATCTATCATCATCAGGATCAACAACGTCCAAATGTTCACTGCTGTGTTCAGTGGTGAATGTGAGTGATGTGAGTCTCTCCTGGTACAAAGGAAACAGTTTATTGTCCAGCATCAGTGTGTCTGATCTCAGCAGAAGTGTTTATTTACATCTGGAGTGTCTGGATGATTCCTACAGCTGTGTGGTGAACAATCCCATCAGCAACCAGACGCAACATCTCAACAACACTCAACTCTGTCAGCCATGTTCAGGTACTTCAATTACACACACACACAAACTAAATAAATCATATTTCTGTTTTTCTAATGCTGCTTATTTCTTTTCTCAAAAGACTTCATCCACTGCTGTGGACCTACTGAAGCTGTGATCCGATTGGCTCTCTCTGCTCTGGTGGGCGTGGTTGCTGTGGCTGTTCTTGTTTATGATATCAGACCAAGACATCTTCAACAGAGGAGGGAGCAGACGTCACCATCAAACTCTGAATAAAAAAGATAATCAGGAAAGTGGGTGTTCTTGATTTACTGTAGATTTACTGATATTATATTACAAAAAAATAATTTTAAAATATAATTTCATTTTTTTTTCTAATCTAAACCCGCCTTTTTTAGTTTTCTTTTTTTCCATCCGTTGTGTAATTTTTCACAATACAAGTCTTCTTCTTATTATTGTTGTGAGTGAATGAAGTCTCATAGATTCACACTCAGTGAGAAAATGATCTGCACATCTGTATCTCAATAAAAGCTTTAGGTGCTCGCTGACAGATTGTTGGGTTTGTAGCTGAACATTTTTAATTTCCACCGTTTTATTATTTTAATATATTGTGTATTATTTTCTCTCCTCTCTTCCGGTCCATGATCGCCTCTGCCGGTAGATGTTGTAACTATCTGGGGACACAAGGCAACTTCCTTTTTCAGTCATTTAGGAGCTAATGTGTGGACAAATGTGTGTTGACAGAGATCATGTCTCACTAACATTTCCGTTACGACCCCGAAGTGGTCTAGGGGTTCTGGGGTCGCACATTTAAAATATAGACATTAAAAACATACATACAAGCAATGTGCAGAACAAAGATATAGTGTAATAAAGTGATTTATTAAGGGTGGAAATTAAATAACTACAAAGGTCTACAAAGATGTGATATATATGTACAATATTTACAGTATTTACATGAACAGAAAAACACAAGACAGCGGGAAGAAGGGACGCGGGCGGTGCTTAATCAAAGAAAATAACAAAACCACAACCCCTCTAACTTCTTAATCTGGCGCGCTCTTTTATCCGGGAGGGTCTTGTCCGATTGGGGGCGACAGGGTGGGTGACGTCAGCGGTAAATGATGATTGACGGGTGACAGGACCAATGACCGGTAACCGGGAAAAGCGAAAGTAAACGGGAGAAGAGACAGCGGGAAACACAACACGAGCACGTAACAATTTCACATTTATTTTTTCTTCTGCTGTCATTGTGTGTGTTTTGTAACATTATACACTATATACCATTCCAAAGCTTTGAGTCAGCGTTTGTTTGTTTGCATATTTATTTATTTATTTATTTATTTATTTAATACTTTCATTTAGCGAAGATTATTTAAATTAATCAAAAGTGATGATAAAGACATTTATAATGTTACAAAGGATTTCTACTTCAGATAAATGCTGTTCTTCTGAACCTTCTATTCATCAAAGAAACCTGAAAAAAATTATACTCAGCTATTTTCAACATTAATAATAATAATAATAATAATAATAATAAATGTTTTTTGAGCAGCAAATGGGAATATTAGAATGATTTCTGAAGGATCATGTGACTGGAGTAATGATGCTGAAAATTCAACATCAGAATCACCGGAATAAATTACATTTTAAAATAGATTCAAATATAAAACAGTTACTTTAAATGGCAAAAATAATTACAAATTGTACTGTTTTTGCTGTACTTTGGATCAAATAAATGCAGGCTTAGTGAGCAGAAGAGACTTCTTTACAGTTTTTTTTTTTTTTTTTTTTAAACTGCTTACATACATTTTCAAATATTTGCCCCTCTTTTTAAAAACTTAACACACAAGCACTGCATTCAAAATATCACACACACATCTCAAAAGCAAACATTTGTCTTATGTTGCAAACACCTTTGCCATAATATTATATTTTTGTATATATCATATACACACAGTTATTAAAAACCTAAATCTCTTCTTTCATGAGCTCCCATGTACATTTTTGTACAAGACTGAAAGTAATTGCCTGAGAGATGTTGGAAAATTCATGGCTTGAAAACAAACAAAAAAGTTTGTTTTCAAGACTGAAAACAAACTTTTTTTGATTAATTAATTAACTTATTTTTTATGACAGTTGGACAGTTGCTGTATTTTAATGCAGAAGGAGTCATTTCTTATGTATGCCATATATCCATTTCAAAAGTACATATTTACACATAACTGGGATATTGATTGAAATATTGATATATATATATAGCCTTTGGCCTTTGGCTGCTTTTGCATGCAGCATTGTATGAGGAATTTCAGAGAACTGGTTTATCATTGGTTGATGAACACTTTCTAAAGTAAAAAGATTCACCTGCACAATTCATGGCAAATTTACAAAAAGACTAATAGAAATGTGTAGAAATGAACTTCAAAAGAATGAGAAACTGCACAAGTGATGATGTGGAGGTTGAACAAGTAAAGTAGTTTTGAGAATTTATTTTCAGATCTGAGAAATGCACCAAAGCGAATGAGAAAAACAGTATAACCTGACCTTTGGCCTGATTTTTGTGTGTTAACTGTGTGTTGTGTTTTGCAAAAAGAGTTTTATGAAATTGAAAACTGAGTCAAAGGCTGAGAATTAGTGTATGTTTTTGCAAATTTGGTGTGTGGTTCTGGTATTTGAGTGTCATGTTTTAGAAATTGACAAAGATTTTGTGTGTAAGCAGTTGAAAAAAGTTGTGTATTTCATTTCTTTAATACTGTGTAATACTATATTTACAACCACAAATGCCACAAAAAAAAAAAAAAAAAAAAAGACAAATACTGTGAATTTTGCCAATTACTTTCAATCTTGTACAGAAATGTACATATGAACTAAAAAATGAAAGTAGAGCTTTAAGTTTTGGATAACTGTGTATATGATATGTTCAAAAATATAATATTAAGGCAAAGGTGTTTGCAACGTATGGCAAATGTTTACTTTTGAGATGTGTTTGTGATATTTTGAATGAAGTGCTTAATTTTGCAAGAGATGTGAGGCATTTTGCATTTTGTGTGTGCAATTCTTGGATTTGTGTATAAAGTTTTGAAAAAAGGAGGCAAAGTTTTGAACACATGTGTAAACAGTTAAAAAAAACTGTAAGATCTTTATCATCAAGCAGTTGCTTTTGTCAAAAATAAAACAACACATTCATGCTTTAGCATGAATACATAGGCACTATAAATTAGGGTTGTATATCTGACATTCAGATGTTATTAATATTCGAGGATGAGAACTTAATAACTAATATTTAATTAATTAAAATATTTATACACATACATACACATTTGTTCTGTAATATAGCAATAATATAATAAATATATAAATCTATGTTTTTTTGATTAATCTAAAATCAACAATGCTTTTTAAATGCAAGTTTAAAAACAGCTCAACACACAGATTCATTTCTCACTTTTACTGGACAGGTTCTAGAGGCTCATTAAAACTGAAAAAATGTTTTGTTGTTGTAGATGCCCTCCTGCTCATTTACTCCATCCAGATCCTTACTCATTCACTTGTCTTTCTGTGTAACCTGAATAAAAATAGAAATAAAATGTGTGAAATCATTTCATTGCAGAATTAACTGCAGAAACAGAACAGAATGTCTGAGGAAGAACTGTGATTGTTATTACATTCACAGACTTGAGACATGTTTGACATAAACAAAGATTTTTCTACATGAGGTTCTTCCTCTGCTAAGGATCAGTAGTTTATAGAGTCCAGCATCATCAGTTCTGATGTTGTTGATGGTCAGTGATCCAGTCGTCTCGTCCAGCTTCAGTCTGCCTTTGAATTTCTCATCAGCATCTTCATGTTTAGTGATCACTTTGGTCTCTCCATTAAGTTCAACTTTAATATCAGCTATTTGAGTGTCTTCAGCTCCAAACAGCCACCGTATCTCATCATCTGTCTTTATTTTAATATCAGTCTTCAGAATGACAGAATCTTCTTCATTAACTGTCTCTGACTTCCCTGCATGTCACAACAGCACAAAGATGAGAAAGGAGAAAGAAGAGAAAGTCAGTAAAGCTTCATTTAAGATGTGCGTGGTTGTACATACATGAGAGCAAGTATAGGTAAGAATGAACTACACATGCACCTTATGTGATATTACAGATTTTTCAACTGCTTACACACAAAATCTTTACTTGTCACACCATTTAATTTTCTTTGGTTAATCTTCTTCTAAAACTTGAAGTGGCGAAGATGTATGGAAAGAGTCTTAAAAATATGTTACATTTAACTACATGAATCATTTATATACCCTGGAGTAACAGCTGACTACCAGTTACAAAAAACACCATAACAGTCTGTCACAGGCAATTCTAGTTGTATTTTTCATCAATTAATTTGTGTCATTCCAGCTGGAATCATCAAAAGTTCCCCACCTGACCCCCTCAGATTTGTCTGAAAAAAATCTATGTGATGGGTAATATGCCCAATAGATCATATAAATATACATCTACTGTGCATACTTTTTTTTTTTTTTACAAAAAAATCGGTAAAAAAAAAGTTTTTCACCCCATTTTGGCATCACTGTCTGAGTGACCATGTTCAGACTAAAATATCTCCAGATTAATTTGTGCCAGGTCCATGAAATTTTCTGGGCTAAGAGCATTAGTTCCAGAACTGCTGTGATTACAACTCACAGCATTCTTTAATGAATTTACACCTAAATGCTGGCAATCTACTTTTCTTTGAAACTATTATTTTAAATTTTCAGATGTCCATAGAAACCTCAATTTTCAATGTATAGGCATCAAACTTGGTAAATGGTCTGATATGTACCATGTCTTTCACATCCTTTGAAATCAGACAATAGAGTCTGATGGATGTTGAGATATTAAGGTCCAAAAATTGAAAAAAACTCATTTACACCAATGTTCAGAGCAATATTTCCCATGAATGACACCAGGTGTGAACATGAAACTTTTTTTTTTTTTTTTTTTTTGAAAGAGCATGTTCTTATTGATAAAAATATATATATATATATATATATATATATATATATAGATAATGTATAAAAAATTGGGATGGGGTTTTGCCTCATTTTTCTGTAATAATTAAAAAAAAAAAAATCATTGTTGTGTGACATTCACAACTACTGTAGTACCAGCTATTTTGAAATCATATGCCTAAATTAATGCTATAATGCAGCATTCCATTGTGCTCGGGACTCGGGGAAATCCGACCTCCACCTCGGGAAAGTGCAATGGAACGGCCACTTAAGTTGGGGGTCCGAAACACACACTCGGGCCAGTTCTAACTCTGATTCACTGACTACCGACATTCAGTGGAATGCAACATTAGTACCTAATCTTGATGCTCCACCCAATCCAGTGAATAATACATCCATTTTCATTGAGAAAGCAATATTGATTAGAAATAATAATATTCAGGTGGTATGAGATCTAGCATCAATCAATCAATCAGTCAATCAGTCAACAATGATCAATTTTGAGGTCAGTCGAGTATCAGGAACACCAGGATTCCATGTCAACTTTGAGGTTGACCCAGTTGAACAAGGTCTTAACATCACAGATATGGCCCCAGGACAATATGTTACTTGTGTGTATGACCGACAATGGTGGGTTGGTATCATCAGAGACGTCTCTGACACAGAGCAAGACATTCAAGTACTTTTGGCCAAAAAGGGAAGATGTCTGTTGGGTGCCTCTCCAGTACATCATAATGAAAATTGATGTGCCAGTTACTTCCACTGCACAATGTTATGTCATAAAAGAAAATGAAACTGTGGATTCAGACACTTTCATGAACAACTTTCAGTAACTGTTATGTCACACATTTATTTGTGTTGGTGGTATACATTATTAAAGTGACTCATGTCTGGAAGTACGTTTTTTGTATTTTGTGTTTTTTGTATAAGTGAAACATTAATAAATTCTGTTGAAATGCCCATACCAAGTTGAATAGCAAAAGTGAACAATAGGATCAGTGACGAAACTCTGAGTTTTAAAAAAATCATTACAGAAAAATGAGGCAAAACCCCATCCTATTTTTTTTTTTAATATTTTATCAATAACAATTTGCTCTTTCAAAAAAACAAGTTTTATGTTCACACTTGGTGTCATTCATGGGAAATATTGCTGCAAACATTGGTGTAAATGCTTTTTTCCCCATTTCTGGACCTTAATTTAAAATCAACATCCATCAGACTTATTGTCTGATATCAATAGATGTGAAAGACATGGTACATTCAGACCATTTACATAATCTCTGCATCTTCAGCAAGTCTCATGCTTATACATTGAAAATTGAGGTTTCTATGGACATCTGAAAACCCTTAAAGTAATAGTTTCAAAGAAAAGTAGAGGGCCAGCATTCAGGTGTAATCTCAGTAACAATGCTGTGAGTTGTAACTCATGCAGTTCTGGACTAAGACTCTTAGCCCAGAAAATTTCATGGACCTGGCACAACTAGTTCTGGAGATATTTCAGTCTGAACATGGTCACTGAGACTGTGATGCCAAAACGTGGTAAAAAACAAGGTTTTTACAGATTAATTATATGATCTATTGGTCATTTACCCATCACTGGAGTAGATTTGACTTCAGACAAAAAAGAAGGTCAGGTGGGGAGCTTTTCCAAAACTTGATGATTCCAGCTGGAATGACCCATTTCTTAAATTATCCTTTGACTATGTTGTGGCCCGCCTTCTAATGGCGAAACAATTTTTTTGGCCCGATGCCAAACTTACTTGCTGATCTCTGCCCTATAGTGCTTATGAGCTAAAGAAACCACAAAAACAGACCAACAGAAGCATAAAGAACTGTGACATTTTTACATAAAAAGACAGAGATACTCACCTCTGATATAAACAATAAATTTCTTCTTGTATTTATTGTTGATCAGTAACTTAAAGGGTCCAGTGTGTTCAATTCCAGCGTTTGTGATAGTCAGTGATCCAGTCTTCTTGTCCAGCTTCAGTCTGTCTCTGAATATCCCATGATGAACATCATCATATGTTGTGATCTCACCGGTCCCTCCAATGATTTTAGCTGTGGGATAGTCTTCATTTCCAGACTGCCACTCTATTACATCCCCTGTCTGTATTTCAGTAACACCAGTGTTTATTTCGACACTGTCTCCCTCCATCCCTGACACTGTTATTGCTTCATGTCACAGCAGCACAAAGAAATAGAAATTATTAGTGAACAAACTGATGAAACACTGAGAATATACTGTGTGATTCTTCACATGTGCTTCTAATAATCAGTTTTTCATCTCTTTTTCTTAAATATCTGTAACAATTTACAACCTATTAACAAATCTGAGTCTAAAAAACAACACTAAATAAATCTGTCATTACTAGATCACACAATAAAGTAAACATTTCTGTTGCTGTATCAGCTGTAATAAGTATTACTTAATATATGTAATACTTACGGATTTCAGCTATCTTCTGGCGATAATAAATCACACCAGCAGCTGCTGCAGCCACCAGCAGAACAGCAACAACAATCCCTGCTACAACAGCTGGAGACAAATCTGAACCTGTAATAATAAAGAGAAACAGTCATTACTTTGAATGTGTGTCTGATCTAAAACAACCACTAGAAACACCAGCTCTGTATAGCCTGTATACCTGTTGATGTCAGTGCACAGTAAATTTTCTTATTTTAAAGCAAGATTTGATTCCCCGTAATATAAATGTCACATCGTCTGAATTATTCATAGTCAGCTGATGAATAATTATTACCTTTAAGCAAGACTTGAGTTACTCACCACTGATGGTAACAATGTATTTCCGGTATACAGTCAGTTTGTTGCTGCTAATTTTTACTTTATAAAGTCCAGAGTCTGTGGTTCTGGTGTTTGTGATGGTCAGAGATCCAGTCTGATGATTCAGCTTCAGTCTGTCTCTGAATCTCTCATCAGTTTCATCATATAATGGTGGGCTCTTGGTCTCTACATCATGTTTAGCTATAAGTTTTCCTTCATCTCCAAACCTCCAAACTATAAGCTCATCTCTGTATAACTGACGAACAACAGTCTGAAGAGTGACAGGATTCTCTGCAAGAATCATATTCAGTTACTGGCACGATTAGATCAGCTTATGGTTACAATAAGGCATATGCAGATTATAGCTGTAATATTGCCATATTATCATTCTGTAAGACTGCTGAACATTTGTTAATATTTGTTGGCTGTACTTTCAATATCAGTTTAATTGAGTTTTTTTTTTTAATAAAACAGAAAGAAACATCTAATTATTTAAATATATATATATATATATATATATATATAAAGAGAGAGAGAGAGAGAGAGAGAGAGATCTTTTATTTTTACACTCCTTTATTATCAAAATTTTTCTTACAATTTCAATTCATCTTCCTTTTCTTTTTTCTTTTTCTTTTATGAAGTTAAAAAATGACAATT